>NC_088417.1:4480926-4515539 GCF_034236695.1 Oncorhynchus nerka
TCTTCTCCTTCTTCTGTCTTCTTCTTCTTCTTCTGTCTTCTTCTTCTTCTTCTTCTGTCTTCTTCTGTCTTCTTCTTCTTCTTCTTCTTCTTCTTCTTCTTCTTTTTCTTCTGTCTTCTTCTTCTTCTTCTTCTTTCTTTCTCCTTCTTCTGTCTTCTTCTTCTTCTTCTTCTTCTTCTTCTTCTGTCTTCTTCTTCTTCTTCTGTCTTCTTCTGTCTTCTTCTTTTTCTTCTTCTGTCTTCTTCTTCTTCTTCTTCTGTCTTCTTCTTTTTCTTCTTCTGTCTTTTCTTCTTCTTCTTCTTCTTCTTCTTCTTCTTCTTCTTTCTTCTTCTTTTCCTTCTTCTGTCTTCTTCTTCTTCTTCTTCTTCTTCTGTCTTCTTCTTCTGTCTTCTTCTGTCTTCTTCTTCTTTTTCTTCTTCTGTCTTCTTCTTCTTCTTCTTCTTCTTCTTCTTCTGTCTTCTTCTTCTTCTTCTTCTTCTTCTTCTTCTTCTTCTTCTGTCTTCTTCTTCTTCTTCTTCTTTTCTTCTTCTGTCTTCTTCTTCTTCTTTCTCCTTCTTCTGTCTTCTTCTCCTTCTGTCTTCTTCTTTCTTCTTCTTCTTCTTCTTCTTCTGTCTTTCTTTTTCTTTCTTCTGTCTTCTTCTTCTTCTTCTGTCTTCTTCTCTTCTTCTTCTTTCTTCTTCTTTTCTTCTTCTTCTTCTTCTTCTTCTTCTTCTTCCTTCTTCTTCTTCTTTCTTCTTCTTCTTCTTCTTCTTCTTCTTCTTCTTCTTCTTCTTCTTCTTCTTCTTCTTCTTCTGTCTTCTTCTTCTTCTTCTTTCTGTCTTCTTCTTCTTCTTCTGTCTTCTTCTCTTCTTCTGTCTTCTTCTTCTTCTTCTGTCTTCTTCTTCTTCTTCTGTCTTCTTCTTCTTCTTCTTCTGTCTTCTTCTTCTTCTTCTTCTTCTTCTTCTTCTTCTTCTTCTGTCTTCTTCTTTTTCTTCTTCTTCTTCTTCTGTCTTCTTCTTCTGTCTTCTTCTTCTTCTTCTGTCTTCTTCTCCTTCTTCTGTCTTCTTCTTCTTCTTCTTTGTCTTCTTCTTCTTCTTCTTCTGTCTTCTTCTTCTTCTTCTTCTTCTTCTTCTTCTTCTTCTTCTTCTTCTTCTGTCTTCTTCTGTCTTCTTCTTCTTCTTCTTCTTCTGTCTTCTTCTTCTTCTTCTTCTTCTTCTTCTGTCTTCTTCTTCTTCTTCTTCTTCTTCTTCTTCTTCTTCTTCTTCTTCTTCTTCTTCTTCTTCTTCTTTTCTTCTTCTTCTTCTTCTTCTTCTTCTTCTTCTTCTGTCTTCTTCTTCTTCTTCTTCTTCTTTTCTTCTTCTTCTTCTTCTTCTTCTTCTTCTTCTTCTTCTTCTTCTTCTTCTTCTTCTTCTTCTTTCTTCTTCTTCTTCTTCTTCTTCTTCTTCTTCTTCTTCTTCTTCTTCTTCTTCTTCTTCTTCTTCTTCTTCTTTTTCTTCTTCTGTCTTCTTCTGTCTTCTTCTTCTTCTGTCTTCTTCTTCTCCTTCTTCTGTCTTCTTCTCCTTATTCTTCTTCTTCTTCTTTTCTTCTTCTTCTTCTTCTTCTTCTTTTCTTCTTCTTCTTCTTCTTCATCTTCTTCTTCTTCTTCTTCTTCTTCTTCTTCTTCTTCTTCTTCTTTCTTCTGTCTTCTTCTGTCTTCTTCTTCTTCTTCTGTCTTCTTCTTCTTCTTCTTCTTCTTCTTCTTCTTCTTCTTCTTCTTCTTCTGTCTTCTTCTTCTTCTTCTTCTTCTTCTGTCTTCTTCTGTCTTCTTCTCCTTCTTCTGTCTTCTTCTTTTTCTGCTTCTGTCTTCTTCTCCTTCTTCTGTCTTCTTCTCCTTCTTCTGTCTTCTTCTGTCTTCTTCTTTTTCTTCTTCTGTCTTCTTCTTCTTCTTCTGTCTTCTTCTGTCTTCTTCTTTTTATTCTTCTGTCTTCTTCTTTTTCTTCTTCTGTCTACTTCTCCTTCTTCTGTCTTCTTCTTCTTCTTCCTCTTCTTCTTCTGTCTTCTTCTTCTTCTTCTTCTTCTTCTGTCTTCGTCTTCTTCTGTCTTCTTCTTCTTCTTCTGTCTTCTTCTTCTTCTCCTTCTTCTGTCTTCTTCTTCTTCTTCTGTCTTCTTCTTCTTCTTCTTCTTCTTCTTCTTCTTCTTCTTCTTCTTCTTCTTCTTCTTCTGTCTTCTTCTTCTTCTTCTTCTTCTTCTTCTTCTTCTTCTTCTTCTTCTTCTTCTTCTTCTTCTTCTTCTTCTTCTTCTTCTTCTTCTTCTTCTTCTTCTTCTTCTTCTTCTTCTTCTTCTTCTTCTTCTTCTTCTTCTTCTTCTTCTTCTTCTTCTTCTTCTTCTTCTTCTTCTTCTTCTTCTTCTTCTTCTTCTTCTTCTTCTTCTTCTTCTTCTTCTTCTTCTTCTTCTTCTTCTTCTTCTTCTTCTTCTTCTTCTTCTTCTTCTTCTTCTTCTTCTTCTTCTTCTTCTTCTTCTTCTTCTTCTTCTTCTTCTTCTTCTTCTTCTTCTTCTTCTTCTTCTTCTTCTTCTTCTTCTTCTTCTTCTTCTTCTTCTTCTTCTTCTTCTTCTTCTTCTTCTTCTTCTTCTTCTTCTTCTTCTTCTTCTTCTTCTTCTTCTTCTTCTTCTTCTTCTTCTTCTTCTTCTTTCTTCTTCTTCTTCTTCTTCTTCTTCTTCTTCTTCTTCTTCTTCTTCTTCTTCTTCTTCTTCTTCTTCTTCTTCTTCTTCTTCTTCTTCTTCTTCTTCTTCTTCTTCTTCTTCTTCTTCTTCTTCTTCTTCTTCTTCTTCTTCTTCTTCTTCTTCTTCTTCTTCTTCTTCTTCTTCTTCTTCTTCTTCTTCTTCTTCTTCTTCTTCTTCTTCTTCTTCTTCTTCTTCTTCTTCTTCTTCTTCTTCTTCTTCTTCTTCTTCTTCTTCTTCTTCTTCTTCTTCTTCTTCTTCTTCTTCTTCTTCTTCTTCTTCTTCTTCTTCTTCTTCTTCTTCTTCTTCTTCTTCTTCTTCTTCTTCTTCTTCTTCTTCTTCTTCTTCTTCTTCTTCTTCTTCTTCTTCTTCTTCTTCTTCTTCTTCTTCTTCTTCTTCTTCTTCTTCTTCTTCTTCTTCTTCTTCTTCTTCTTCTTCTTCTTCTTCTTCTTCTTCTTCTTCTTCTTCTTCTTCTTCTTCTTCTTCTTCTTCTTCTTCTTCTTCTTCTTCTTCTTCTTCTTCTTCTTCTTCTTCTTCTTCTTCTTCTTCTTCTTCTTCTTCTTCTTCTTCTTCTTCTTCTTCTTCTTCTTCTTCTTCTTCTTCTTCTTCTTCTTCTTCTTCTTTCTTCTTCTTCTTCTTCTTCTTCTTCTTCTTCTTCTTCTTCTTCTTCTTCTTCTTCTTCTTCTTCTTCTTCTTCTTCTTCTTCTTCTTCTTCTTCTTCTTCTTCTTCTTCTTCTTCTTCTTCTTCTTCTTCTTCTTCTTCTTCTTCTTCTTCTTCTTCTTCTTCTTCTTCTTCTTCTTCTTCTTCTTCTTCTTCTTCTTCTTCTTCTTCTTCTTCTTCTTCTTCTTCTTCTTCTTCTTCTTCTTCTTCTTCTTCTTCTTCTTCTTCTTCTTCTTCTTCTTCTTCTTCTTCTTCTTCTTCTTCTTCTTCTTCTTCTTCTATCTTCTTCTTCTTCTTCTTCTTCTTCTTCTTCTTCTTCTTCTTCTTCTTCTTCTTCTTCTTCTTCTTCTTCTTCTTCTTCTTCTTCTTCTTCTTCTTCTTCTTCTTCTTCTTCTTCTTCTTCTTCTTCTTCTTCTTCTTCTTCTTCTTCTTCTTCTTCTTCTTCTTCTTCTTCTTCTTCTTCTTCTTCTTCTTCTTCTTCTCTCTTCTTCTTCTTCTTCTTCTTCTTCTTCTTCTTCTCGTTCTTTTTCTTCTCTCTCATTCTTTCTTCTTCTTTCTGTTTTCTTTCATTCTCTCTTCTTCCCTTTTCTTCTTCTTATTCTTCTTCTACCCTATCTTCCTTCCTCTCATCTCTCTTCTTTTTCTCATTCTCTTCTCTCATCTCATTCTTCTTCTCTTCTTTATTCTCATTTCTTCTCTTTTTCTTCTTCTTCTGATCTCTTTCCTATTTTTCTCTCATTTTTCTGATTTCTTTCATTCTGTTTTCTTCTTCTTCTTCTTCCTGTCTCTTTATTTTCTTCTTCTTTCTTCTCTTCTTCTACTTCTTTGCTTTTCTCATATTAATTTCAGAATTAAGTGTAGAAGTTGTGACATCCGGCATTGCTGAATATAAAGGACACAATAAGTTAATAGCTCATTAGCCAAACGAGGGTCATAGTCTACGAACCGCCAACAAATGTCCAGGAATATATCTACGACAACCGCCAAATAATTAGCCACTACTAAACTAGAATATAAATCTGCTTATAAACCGCCAGGTTTTCACTGTTGCCTCAAACCAGGAATATAGTCTGTTTATGTCCTCTGTTATTAACCACAATTATCACATTATAATATTACTACATTACATACACATTGACTATACTATTGTTTAAAGATTCAAAACAACTAGTTTACTATTTAATTTAGTTCAGTGAACCATATTTCAGTTGAAATGAAGTATATACACTATTTGAGTCATTAAAACTCATTTTTCACCATCAAATAACGAGCACCTGTACCGGACGCTATGCCTGTCTGAGTTTGAAATGCAATGTGTTACTTAAATGCTAATAGTATTAGTTAAAACTCAAAAGTTCATTAAAATGAGGTATCAATTGCTAAGACTGTCCAGGTCAGATTTTTAAAATACTTTACGGGCTTTAAAAAGCATGATTATTATCTGATAGTATGTAACACTCCCAAAGACCTACATGGGACGGAATTTAGCATTTCACGCAGATAAACTACACGTAATAAAATAGAAAACATTATTACCTTTCATCATCTCTTTTTTGTTGGAGTAATTTTAGATACATAAACATATTTAAATCTTATTTCGATTAAATCGTCCGTAATGCTGACACCTTTTATATATGTAGACTGTGGATAAATAAAACATTAGCTTTCAAAATGCGAACGCCATTTTTTAAAATTCAAAAAGTCGACTTATAAACTCACAAAACACTTTCAAATACTTTGTAATGTAACTTTAGGTATTAGTAAACGCACGTTTATACTCACAGAGGCGCATGACATTCATGACGCAGATTCAGAATTCAACGAAATAGTTCCGGTCTCTATCGGAGAGGCGAGTAAATCTGTGTAATGACGAAAATAGGGTCTCGTGGAAGCTATTGTCAGGTCACAACAATGGAGCCAGTATGCATGAGTGCAGGCTTTCGATAGGAATACAGTTTAAAGTCATTAGCATTTAACAGTTTTAAACGCCCGAGTGCTTATCCACACAGACTAAGTGCAATGCATATACTATATTCCCGGTAGTAGGGCTGAAATGCCATGCTGAGCTTTTTAATAGAATGTTCGTGTGTAAAGGGTTCTAATTTAAGAGGTTAAACAAACTATAGCTTTGGCAAGTCAGTCACATTTGTGCACAATATCATCGCTGTTTACAGTATCAGATTATTTCACATTCAATTGTCACACAATTTAAAAATTACCCAATAGCAAACCGCTTTGAAAAATTCCAGAAGGGGCTCATGTCATACTTTAGAAGCTGATACACTGCCAATACTTGGAAGTCAATTGGAAAAAATACAAAGGTCTACTCCTCAGCGTTCTTTGCTTGACATTCCGGGGGAGAATCAAAAGAAACAGCTATAATTTCAGAGAAAATTGTATCTCTCCTTCAGTCTGGCTCCTTTCGGTTTACCCCCAAACGCCTGAAGGTACCACGCTTATTGGTAAATAAACACATTTAATATAGTATAGAATCATTACGTTAATATAATGCCAGAATAGTATTTTCGTCTCTCCTAGAGATTTAACGATATAAAGGAAAGTAAATAATCTTTAAAGATGCTGAGGAAATAGGCAATAAGAAGTCTAGGCAGTCCACAGGGGTGGGAACGGTTCTAAGGTCGAGAAGTACCTAGTCATGAAGAAAGCCACGTTCCAAAACCGCCGAAAGCCAGACTGCTTGTTTTTCACCGCATTGCTGCATTAAAGACGCATTGAGAAACGCTATATCGCAGACGTAGAAAAGGGATACAAAGCTCGCGAGAATATCCTGTTCGTGAAGTTATCGGGCAGATAAATAGCGAGGGTTCGGTACTCACAAAATAGACGGTTTCATGAGGAGAAAGTGTGGAGAGAGTCTGAGCAACATTCAAGATATCGTCGTGAGCGTTGGTCCAAACGAACATTTGTGGCAGAAATGAGAAAAGTGTGAGAAAGAAGGAGGTCTAAAAAAATCGACACATACCATTTGAATAAATAAAAATTCAAACAACTTATTGTATTTTCGTGAGTATTACCCAGTCAGTTTGACTCCAGTTAAACAATTTAAACAGTAATGTTACCAAATACACTTGATACTAAATTGACCCACTGGGAATGCGATTTAAGAAATAAGTTTGTCAAATCTCCTCTCATTACTCAATACCTAAAATAAGTGCGGTTTATTCTAACTGACCTAAGAGAGGTTATTTACCGATTAAATGTGTCAGGAACTGTGAAAACTGAAGTTTAAATGCTTTGCTAAGGTGTAATGCAAACTTCACTGTAACTCGTTTCTGGTTCAGTGAGTTGATTATGTCAGAACACACCTGTCACAGAGTCAAACCTCTCTTTGCTGTCTGTACATTCGTCTCGTTGTTCACCAATTCGCGGTGAAAACAGGCCGAGTTCTTCTTCATCAGTCTTTCCTTCAGTCCCATTGATTATGTTTCTCATTATCTTCCTCTCGACATCGATCAGGTCAATGATTTTATAATGAGGGAGAAGGTTACAGTATTGTAGGGCGAATCTAGTTTGTGTGTCTCATCTCGCCGTGCAGTGCACTCACTTTGACCCCAGAGTTTATGGGTTCTCTTGCGGGCCTCTGGTCTCAAAGTATGCACTACATTGGGAATAGGTACCATTTGAGATTTATACACTCTGAATACACACTGACTAACGATAACATCACATTTGAAATAAGATTACGTTTTTAAATGACAAGGTCATCCTGTGTTGTTGCGCCAATGGTCCACATAAACTGACGCACTGATTGTGGACAACGCAACTCGTGACGAACTGGGTCATTCCCTGGGTCTCAGACTCGGGCCTCACGCGTCTCTGATGAAATTGGGTCTCACTCTGTCTCCTGATTCCGGATTCACACTGCAAGTCCTGACTGGGTCTCGACTGTCTCACTCTCTCGGGTCTCATCTCCTCCCTCCTCCTCTTCTCCGGGTTCACTCCCGTCTCCTCTCTTCTGCCTCACTCTGTCTCCGGGATTGTCTGGGTTCCACTCCTGTCTCCTGACTGGGCTCACCTGCCTCTGACTCAACTCACTCCGCCCACCCAAGTTAGTCTCAGTTCCGACTCGTTCACCTGTCTCGCACCGTTCACAACTTCCGACTGGGTTCACTCTTGCCTGGATTCAACATCTCCGGGTCTCACTCCGACTCTGGGTTCACTCTGTCCCGCTGGGTTCATCTCGGGTCTCGACTCGGGGCCCACCCTTACCTGACTCAATCAATTCTGTCTCGACTGGGTCTCACTCTGTCCTGACTCAAATCTCACTGTCCTGATTCTGGGTCTCACTCTCTGTCTCGACTGATCCACTCTGTCTCGACTGGGTTCACCCGTGTCTCCGATGACTGCCTCTGAACTTGGCTGGGTCTCACTCCGTTCCGGACTCGGGTTCACTCTGTCTCGGACTCGGGTTCACTCTGTCTCCTGACTCAAGTGATTGGCCTCAATTTCCAAACTCCGATCTCCGGGCCTCAACTCTGTCTCCTGATTCAGTTCACCTGTCTCGGACTCTGGGTCGCCTCTCTGCCCCACTCACCTGTCTTGACTCATGCTCACTGTCTCGACTCAATTCATCTCAACTCCCACCTCGACTGGGTTCACTCTGTCTCCGACTTCAAGCTCACTCTTGTCTCGTCATTCTTGTTCCTGACTTCGCCACTCCCACCTCTGACTGGGTTCACTCTGCCCCTCTGATTCAATTCTATTCTGGGCCTCCTCCTTCGGGCCTCACTCTTGTCTTGATCTCAATTCTGGGAACTCTACTGGGTCTCACTCTTGTCTCCTCAAGTTCAATTCTGCCAGTTCACCCAACCCTGGACTAAGCAATTCTGTCCAACGGGTCTCAATTCTGTCCCTGATTCGGGTTCACTCCTGTCCTGATTGGGTCTCATTCTTAACCTGGTCTGGGTCTCATTCTGTTCCTCTCGGGTTCATTCCTGAAGAACTCTGACCTCTGGGTTCACTCTCCGTCCTGATTCTGGCCTCCTCTGTCTCGACTCTGGGTCTCACCCTGTCTCTGACTGCCTCTGCCTCACTGGCCTCACTCTGTCTGCCCCAAGTTCACTCAAAACTCCTCTTCGGGTTCGGGTCTCACTCCTGCCTGACTGTCTCACTCCCAAACTCCGACCGGATCTCACCTGTCAAAAGGATCATCTCACTCTGTCCTGGGCCTCAACTCTCACCTCTGACTCGGGTCTCACTCCTGTCCTGACTGAGAAGCACAATATTCCCCGTCTCGACTCGGGTCTCACTCTGTCCCAAACTCAATACTCAAGTCTCCTGATACTCGGGTTCCCGCTGGGTCTTCCACTCAGTTCACTCTGCCTCTGTCGTGTCACCCTGTCTCGACCGGGTTTCCTGTCCTGATTCACAACTCCATCTCTACCTACTAAACCGACTGCCTCAATCTCCGTCCCTCCTGACTCTGCCTCAATTCTGACCTCCGGCCTCACTCTGTCCTGGACTGGGAGCACAGCAATCTCCGACTCGAGCTCACGGGCTCACTCTGCCTCTGACTGAGAATATCGGATTCAACTCTGTTCCGACTGACCCTCCCTGTCTCGACTGGCTACTCAACCATTCTGTCTCCTGACTGTTGGTTCACTGCCTCATCCCGACTACACTGCTCACTCCAAACCCGACTGAGAGCAATTGGCCACTCTAACCTTGATCAGAGATGATTTGGAGTCACTCTTATCCTGATCGATTTGACCAACCCGATGAGCATCAAGTTCATTTCCAGTCCTGACCCGTTCACTTTGCCCTGACTGAGAGCACTGGGTGTTCACCTACTCTGTCCCGGACTGAGAGTTCGCTCACTCTGTCCTGACTGAGAGTTATTGCTTCACTCTGTCCCCACCGAGATGATTGATTTCACTCTTGTCCTGACTGAGAGCACAGTCTCACCTAAACTCTGACTGAGCACAATTCAATTTTGTCCTGATATTGGTTCATCTCCTTACTTGATCAATTATTTTAACTGATCGAGAGTCAATACTGCCTGACGTTCATTCGTCCCGACCGAATGGTTAGTTCACTCTGTCCCGGTATTTCATTAAAACCCATCCATTCACATCTACACTACACTGTCATCTAGCCGCGCATTTCCGCACCAGAAACCTTTACTCAGGCCCTGGCGCCGCGGAACAGCCACTTCATGGTCAGTGCACTAGGTCTTGCCGTGAGTGGGCAGAAGACACTTATCCCATCCCAGTTCTGCGTGGGCGGTGTCCGAGCGCACACTGCCATCGGTTTGTCCCACATCAGCTGTGTTGCGCCACATTTTGATCAACGATTAACCGCATCAGCAGTGATGAAGAAGCGGGCGATCCATATGTAGAACAGACTGAGCGCAGCTGAGGCGCGCTCAGCACCCGCCAGACGTTACCTGAGGCAGACAGCAGGACGAGCAATGTTCCGTTCACCTATCTCATCTAGCACTGTTTGACAGCAACTTCCGTCCAGGCGCGTCATCCAGAAATGAGCATCTGACCAAACCTCGACATCCCGTTCAGGCATCGGTTCCGGAATGTCATCCTCTGCGTCAAATAAATTTCAGTTCAATCAAAACATATCTATATTTTCCATCCATCTCTGCTTCATCATCATGCCGGAAACACGTTGATGCGGTTATCAGATAGTCAACACCATCGCCATTTCCACCGTACCGCCAGTAGTAGCGGCAGCAGCAGCAGCAGCGGCAGGTGTGCGCGAATAGCAGCAGCAGCGGCAGCAGCGGCAGCAGCAGCAAGAGCAGCACAGCAATAATAAACATAATAGCGGCAGCAGCAGCAGCATAATAATAACAGCAGCAGTGGCAGCGGCGTTACCGCGGCAGGTGAATAGCGGCAGCAGCAAGGCAGCAGCAGCAGCGGCAAAGAAGAAAGGGCGGCACACACATATTAAGATGGCAGCAGCAGCAGCAAGAAGAGCAGTTAATAAGAATAAATAAGAGTGAATGAATATTGGCGAATGAATAAAGAGCATAAAGAATGAGCAATAAGAATGGCGGCGCAGAATGAATAGCATAGAATAGCTAATAGAAGAAGAAAATAAAGAATAAACAATAAAGAAGAAATGTTGAAGAATAAATAATATATAGTTATATTATTAGTAAATAATTTTTTTATATTAATATATATATATATACACATATGTATACATATACAATATAAATAATAATATAATATTAAATATATATTAAAGAAATGTATATAAATAAATAAATATAAATAAATAAATAGTTGTTATTATATATAAATAAATAATATAGTAGTTAAATGTTTTAAATATATTATATATATAATATTATAATATAATAATATAGTTAAATATGTTTATGTTAAATAATGTTGTTATTATTATTATAAATAGTTTATAAATAGTACAGTTAAGATAATAATAATAAATAAATAATACATTTATATATATTTAATAAATATATGAGAGTATATAGTATAGTAAAGAGTAGGGCAGAGGTCCCCAACATTACACATTAATATTAAAATAAATAAATATATAAATAATTATTAAATAAATATGAATATACAACAAATATAAAGAGTATTTTTTTAAATAACAATAATATAAAATAGATATTAATATATATATGATTAATGAATGAAGAAAGAAAGAGAAGATGATAAGCATAATAATATGATAATAGTAAAGAATAAATATTGAAGAAGAATAAGATAAAGAAGTAAAGCACATATTTACATATGTTAGTTTGGCTAAACATGATGAACATAATAATAATAGAATATTGATAAAGAATACTAAAGTATTAAGAAGTGATAATATTTTGTTACATAAAGATAAGAAGAAAGCATATTGAACATGAAGAAAGCAGAGAATAAGAAGAAGAAACATCAATAGTTAAAGTATGTTAAAGAAATATGCATAGCTACAAATAGTTAGTTATTACACAGCTTACATGAAGATTTAAGAAGCATAGTTGCTGTTAAAGAAGAATTAAAAGAAGAAGAAAGAGTTAAATGTTGAAGAAGAAAGAAGAAGAAGAAAAGAATAAAGATCAAAGAAAAGAATATTATGATGATATAAAACAATTCAGCAGAAGATAAGCAATGTTGAAGAAGAATATTATTGAAGTTATGAAGAAGAAATAGCAGTGACAGCTAGTAAAACTTTATTAAAGATAATTTTAATGATTACAAGAATATTATTATGAAATAAAGTTATTAGAAATAGAGAATATTGATTATTAAATATTATTATTAAATAATAATAATAAGAATAAAGTTTAATATTAATAATATATTGATGAATAATAATATTTAATAATGAATAATAGATTATTATTAATAATGATATTATTTATAGATAAAGAGAGAAAGAAGAAGAGTTAAAGAGTAAGAAGCACAAGAAGAATATTTATTAATGATTTGAATGGTTTGTTAAAGCATGTTATTGAAACATTATATATTGTAAAAGAATAATGAGCAGAAGTAGTTAATAATGAAAATATTATATTGAAGTACACGTATTGAATAGTTTTTAGTTAAATGATAGAAGAATTATTAAAAAGAAGAAGAATGAATAATAAAGAAGAATGAATAAAGAACAATATATTGTTTATTATTAGATAGAAGTAGATTAGTTATTAGTGTTATATGTTACAGCAGCAGAAACATTGAAAGAATATTGAATGAGCAATAGAAGCTATATGAGCAAGAAGCTGTTAGAAGAAGAAGAAGTTACATACAGTTACAGTTGTTGGCTAAGAGTTATTGAAGATGGTTGAAGAAAGAAGAGCAGTTATTATTGAATAGTTGTTGGCACATTAGTAGGCATTAATGTTGCATTATTATTAAAGCAGTTAGTTAGAATATTGTTAAAGAAATAGCTGTTAAAGAAGTACAGTTGAAGTTAAATATTGAAGAAGAAGTACAGAAGAAGAATGCATATTGAAGCCATTAGTTACGATATTAATAATGTTATTATTAAAGATTAAAGAAGTTAAGAAGAAAGATAGTAATATTAAATGTAAAGAATGATAAATAGTTAAGAAAGATAAGCAACAAGAAGAAAGATCAAACAAATATTAAATATTAATAATAATGCATTATATTAAATAATTAGATAATGATTACCATCAATTATTAATAATAATAAATTATTATTAATACAATATTAGAATGAGGAGGCAACACAGTCAACTATTAATGATCAATAGTTTTTAATATTATTATTGAAGAAAGAAGAAGAAGATTTACAGTTTAGTTAGTTGTTAAAGAAGAAAGAATAGTAAAGATAAAGTAGTTACTACAGTTAATGGCTATATTATTAATAAAGAAGAAATAAACAGTTACAGTTGAAAATAGAAGAAGTACAGCAGGTTTAGTTGTTGAATAGAAAGAAGAAGAACAAAGAAGCTTGAAGAAAGATATATTAGTTGAAATAAGAAAGAAGAAGAAGTTGTTTAATAAGAATAAAGAAGATATTAGAAAGAAGAATGAGGCTAAAGATGTGATGAGAAGAAGCAAGATAGCTGCAAGATGTTACAAGAAGAAAGGTTTATTGAAGAAGAAATATTAGTTGTTAGTTTACAAGAAGAAGAAGAAAGAAGCAAGAAGCTTATACACTGTTATTGAATATTTATTGTTAATGAAAAGGCTGAAGAATATTAGGCAGAAGAATATTAGTGTTAAGAAGAAAGATTCAAAGAATGATAGTTATTGAAATATAATAAAGAAGCAATCTGAGTATTAGAAGAATATTGAAAGAATAAAGAAGTACAGTTATTAAAGAAGAAGAATAGCTGTTGAAGAAGAAACAGTTAATGAATATTATTGTTAATTATTAATGATCGCCTATATTTATTATTGAAACAATTAAATATTGAATGAATATTTGTTAAATGAAGAAATATTAGTATCGTTTAATAAAATGAAAGCACAATGTTACGTTAAATACTGCACATTTTGCACATATTAATGTTGATATTATTGAAGCTGCTATTATTGAGCATTATAGAATGCAGAAGAAGAAAATATTAATGTTGAAATAATAGAATAGTTGAAATATGTTTGTTAAGAAATATTATTTATTAGTTTGATCAGTTAGTTTGTTTATTAGCTTATTATGTTATTGTTAGTTATTGTTATTAGTTAAAGATTAGTTAGTTTATTGAATGATTAGAACAGTTGAAGAAGTAATATTAAAGAATATTAGTTTGAAGCGATGAATGAGAATGTTATTGAAGAAGAAGCGATAAAGTTAGAAGAAGAATAGTTAGCTTTAGTTGTCACACTAACAACAGTTAGTTATTAGTTATTATTATTGAAATAAGCTATTAAGAATGTCGTTAAAGAATATTTACAATAATAGCATTAGCATTTTATTATTATTGAATGATTAAAGAATAGAATAAACATATTGATATTAATTTATTAATGAATGAAAGAATATTATTGAGTTAATCAAACCAATACAATATTAATATTAATAATTATTAGATATTATTTATATTGAATTAATGAATAGTATTGAATACAAATATTATTAGCATTTAAGAAAGAAGAATATTATTTAGCCAATAATAGTTAATACTATTATT
This sequence comes from Oncorhynchus nerka, assembly GCF_034236695.1. NCBI lineage: Eukaryota > Metazoa > Chordata > Actinopteri > Salmoniformes > Salmonidae > Oncorhynchus > Oncorhynchus nerka. Next base: position 4,494,861 of record NC_088417.1, read on the forward strand.
AGCTAATGAAAGAGCTATTATATTTATTATTAATGTTAAAGAATGAGAAGAATGTTATTATTGAAGAAGTTACAGTTGAAGAAATAACAAATTAAAGCAACAGAAGTAATAATGCATATTAGTTGTTAAACAAAGAATATTATTAGGAATATTGAAGAATGATAGAACAAGACAATGATTATTATTATTAATATTATTATAGTTTTTAAGAAGAATGAATGATTGTTATTATTTGTTATTGAAGATGCATACAGCTAGTTAGTTAATTATTACAGTTTATTAATGCGTTGTTGAAATAGCATTGAATGTTGGTTTATTGTTGAAGAAGAAGAAGCATTAGCTTAATATTGAATATTATTGAAGAATGTCACAGCTACTATTGAAAGAACAATAATGTTATTGAAATAATGAGGTTAAGCATAAACATATTAGTGCTGAAGAAATAATGATGAATATTATTAATATTAATAATTAGTTTAATATTAGAAATATTGGTTGAAGAGTTGAATGAAGAAGCTGAAATAGTTGAAAAGATTATTGAGCTAGTGTTACTTATTATTGAAGCTAAAGAAGAAGAGCAACAAAGAAATATAAGAAATATTAGCAGCATTGATTAGCTATTAGTTAGCTTGAATATATCATATTAAGAAGACAGTTAACAGTTGAATAATAGTGTTGAAGAAGTTGAAAATATTAAGAAATATTAAAACAATGAATAATAATAGAAGAATGGTTAGTTGAAGAAACAACACATTATTTGTTAAAGTTTGTTAGAAGAAAATAGATGTTAAATAAAGATTGGCATTGTTTGAAGAAGCTGAGCTGTTAAATGTTGAAGTTGTTGAAGAATATTAGATGTACATGATGGTGTTAAATGCACACGAATGAAGCAGCACGCGTTGTAGCAAGCACATTAGTAAAGAAAGCACATAGTTAGTTAATATTGAAGAAGAAGTTATTAGGGTTATCGCAAACAATGTTGTTGAAGAATGTTGCAAGTTTATAGTTGAATATTGTTGTTAGTTTGTTGTGCTATTTATGAATATTACACGAGTTATTAAGAAGAAGTTATTAGCCTACACATACATGAAGAAGCGATGAAGAATGCAAGAAGAAGCATTATTTAAAAGAAGATATTGAATGGTTAGAAGAAGAAGCTGTTAAAGAAGCTACAGTTGTTAAAATAGTTGTTGAACATAATGTTATTTGTGTTATAAAGCATAAAGAGCTACAATGATAAGAATGCACATTAGCAATACAGAATACATGAAAGAATAGAGTTATTAATGTTTAAAGAAGAAACAATAGTTAAAGGTTGTTGTTTGATTGAAGAAGCTACAAAGAAGAAGAAGTTAGTTGCTAAGAGTTGAAGAAGAATAGCTGGGTTGTTAGTTAAAGCAGCTATTGAAGCGAGAAGAAGAAGAAGCACAAATAGTAATGTTTATTATTAGTTAGAAGAATAAAGAATAGATTAAATTAATATTAAAGAAGTTTAATATTTTTGCTGCACAAGAATACGCGAGTTAATTAATGAATAATTGTAATAATAAAGAAGTTAGAATTATTAAATACTTATTAATATTGAATATTGATGAATAATTAGTTTCATTACTGATTAAATATTATTACTACTATTATTATTGAAATATTAAATAATAATGAATTAATAATACCAATTAGAATAAATTAAATAGAATATTAATTATTAAATAGAATATTAGCTTATTATTAAAGAATTATTATTATTAATATTAATTTATTATTATTGAATAAGAATATTAAATGATTTATAATTTTTATTATTATTAAATATTATTTATTAGATAAATTAAATGTTTAATATTTAAATGATTATTAAATATTGACGTATTGAATATTATTATTTAATGCTGATTAGAAATGATTATTTTTTTATTATTATTGAAAGAGCTTATTAATATTATAAGTAAAGAATAATTATTAATATTGATATTAGAATTGAGCTGCGATGCGTTAGAAGAATATTTAATAATATTAATAAATAAATGATTTAAAGCTACACATATAAATACACAACACTAAATGAATGATTATTAATTATTAGCTGTTGCCGTTGTTGTGCTTGGTTGTTGTGTTAAAGAAGCAGCCAAGAAGAGTTAGGTTGTTGTTGAAACAGTTATTAATAGCTGCTATTGAAGAATAGAAAGAATATTACAGTTACGTTGAAGAAGAAGAAAATTGCTACACATTTATTATTAAAGCTATTATTATATTAGTTTAGTTTATTAAAGAAATTTTAGTTATAATGATATTATTTATTATTGAAAGAAGAGAAGCGAAGAAGTTGGTTATTAGTTTAACGCAGCAGTTGAAGAAGAAGCGAAGAAGAAGCGAGAAGAAACAATATGAAGAAAGAATGTTAGAATTTATTATTTATAGTTTGAATTAATATTATTTGAATAAATATTATTAAATGTTTATTAATATTATATTATTATGCATTTGCTATTAATATGTTAATTTATTAAAGAAATATTGAATATTAGCTTTATTAGTTAAATATTTAATAATTATTATATTAAATTAATGTTAAATGAATGAAAGAATATTAAATAAGAATGAGAATATTATTAAACATCATACAATAATTGATTTATTATTATTAATTAATTTAATGAATATTTATTAATATTATTTATTGTTATTGTTAATGTGACAACATAATGCTATTAACAAGAATATTAAATGAATATTATTATTAGTTTAAATGATTATTATAAATGAAGAATGAATTATTAGTTAAAGAAAGAAGAAAGTAATATTAGAGAAGCTTTCTATTAAACATTGTTATTAAGATTAATATTATTAGTGCTACTATAAAGATAACAACATTTTAGACGCTATTAAAGTAGTTAAAGAAGTAAAAGAAATATTAAGAATATTATTATTAGAAGAAATATTGAAATGTTAGTGAATAAAGAAGAACAATAACAAGAAGCAAGAAGTATATGAGCAGTTAGCTAATGCATGAAGAATGCATATTGCAGTTGTTAAATAAATATAGAAGATTAATAGCTACATTATTTATTGAAAGAATAGTACATTTATTGTTAAAGCATGTTGAAGTTTATTACTTACAAAGAAGAATAGTTATTAAGACATTATTTGAATAAATAATATTAATAGATTTTATTAATAATAAATGTATTAATAATAATAATTTTTATTAAATATATTATTAGCTTTTTATTATTATATTGTATTGTACATGATTATTTATTAGGTTTGAATATTAGTTAGTTACAGAACTGAAAGAATTAAATATTATTTATTATTTTTATTAATAAAGAAGAATTATTATTGATTATTGATTAAATAATTTAATTAATTGAAATTAGATAGTTTGATTGAATTATATTATTATTTCATTATAAAAATATTAAATATTGAATTAATGAATTATTGATGTAAAGAATTGTTAAATGATTGAAGAAGAAATGAAGAATAGAAGAATGAATGTTATAGTTAGTGGAATAATAAAGAAGAAGAAGAAGAATGAATACTAAAGAAGATAAGAGAATAAATACAAGATGAATATAGCAGTGAATAAGAAGAAGAAGAATGTTAGTTAATAGAATAATGATAATGAAGTAAGAAGAGAAAATGATTGCAAAGTATATATGAATGAATGTTATAAGTTAAGGAAGAGTTAAGAAGATGTTGAAGAGTGAATAGTGTTATTAAAGAAGAAGAAGGAAAGAATAGTTATTAATGAAAGTGAATAATAAGAATAATAACATAAGTGAGAAAGAAGTAAAAGAAGAAGAAGATGTTATGTTAATAAATATATTAATAAAGTAATAGCAGCATGAAGAGTTAAAGAAAGATGAAGAATGTTCAACAGACAAGGATGCTAATCGGTTCTGTTCAGACTGTTACATCAAGGTGTTATTGTTAACGAGACATCATCTCACGTTCTAACGGTCTTAGCAGGCAGACAAACGTCAAGACGATGCAAAACTGGTTTCACGAAGACGAATGACAAACAAAACGAAAACATCTCGTCATTCAAGAGCTCATTGACGAAGATTTGGCTTATAGTTAGAATGCAAAGTAGCTGGAAACAGGCTGAAAGGCCACAGGGTTAGGCAGAACTGTTGTATATCCGCCAGCACATAAATCCAAGACAAGTTGTTCAGGAGAAAACAATTGTGTCCTGGCGATACCTTAGCCAACCTTTGTCAGCAGATCTAGTTACTCCGCCCAGACAGGACGAAGCCATCTGTCCGACAGTACTAGGACGGCTACTGTTCCAAGATCGCACTAGGACGCAGTCCGTCCTGGCATAGCACTGTGGTCTTGCCAGCCGTCCTCGCATCAGCACTAGTTACCCGTCCCCAAGTACTAGGACGCAATACTGTCCTCGACAGCACTAGACGCGTTACCTGTCCCCACGTTGTTCGACGCTGGGCTACCTGTCCCGACTAGGACGCAGTTACCTGTCCTGCGACAGCAACTGTGGGACGGGCGCTGCCTGTCCCGCACACTAGGGACGATATCCTCAGGGACGCAGCTACTGCCCACCAGGACCCGCCGCCTGTCCCGCATACTAGACGCAGCCACTGTCCCAGACAGCATAGGACGCAATATCTGTCCTGACGGGCACTTCGTGGGGACGGTTGTCCTGCACTAGGGATCTTTGTATCAAACTTCAGATCAGCATTAGGACGGTTAGCCTAGTCCCAGCCAGGACGCCTGGGCCAAACCTTGAGACAGTTCAGGGGATGCTGGTTTCAGAGAATTAGGGACGCAGCTACTCCAAAACCCCAGACAATAGCAGTTACTGACAGCTGACGGTCGCCTTCGTCACAGACAGCACTAGGACGGTTAAATCGACAGCTACAGGTACTCGTCTCGACAGTACTCAGGACGTGTTCTGCGATCGCGCCAGTAGGACGCAGTTATCTGTCCCGACAGCACTAGGACGCTGTTACTTGCCCCGACAGCACTAGGGTACAACCGATAGGGGGACGCGCGCCCGTCCCACTAGGACGCAGTTACCTGTCCCAGACAAGGTTCAGGACGCAGTTATCAAACCTCGACAAGCACTAGATAGTTACTGTCCCAGATATCTGAAAGCGCTGTCCGACAGCGTTCAGGACGCTCTGTCTGTCCTCGACAGCACCAGGACGCAGCCATCTCCGACAGCACCAGGACGGTTACCTGCTCGACAGCACCAGGACGCGTTGCCCCGACAGCACATAGTTGCCCGTCCCCGACAGCTTACAGGACGGGTTACTGTCCAGACAAGGACGCCATCTGTCCAGACAGTGTTCAGGACGCAGCCATACTGTCCGACAGCACTAGGATGCTGCCTGCCCGACAAGAATTAGGACGCAAGTCTCAACCCGACAGCACTAGGGATCTGGTCCCAATCCTCGTGATAGAATTAGACGCAGTTATCTGGCCCCAGATAGTTCAGGATCAGCAGCTACCTGTCTCAGACAGCATTAGGACGCAGCTATCTGTCCCAGACAGCAGGGACGCAGCTACCTAAGTTCCAGACAGCACTAGGACGCGTTGTTCGTCCACTAGGGACGCAGAGATATCGACAAACAAGCCATGAAAAAGTCACTGAGGTGCTGATTTGCTGCATCTCCTCGACAACTGTGATTATTTGATTTCGCGCATGAACATTTGAATACGTCTCACCCGCACAAGCCAGTGAAGAGATACTGGCCAATTCCCAATACACTCTGGTTCCTCTCTGTTTCTAACTTCCCACCGCGCAATGTTGAAATATACTCGGTTCCTCTCTAGGTTTCTCTTATCGCCTTTCTAGGAGTTTTTCCAGTTTCAATTTATTGCTTGTTACCTCTTTATTACTTCTGTAAGGTTATCCCGAGACACGATAACTTAAGGTTTATAAATATTTGATTTGATTGATTTTACTACATCTAGTTATTAGGTATAATGACATGTTCAATCAGCTAAAAATAGTGGACACGTTATCACGAACACTGAGTTAGTCACGTTGACTGATGACTTGTTCGAAGATGTCGCGATTGGCGGTAGAATCAGATCTGTTTGTCCTATCCCGGTTCCTGTGCGTCGCGACTGCGGGCAGAATCGCTACTGTTCTTACTATGCCAATCAGATCTGCCTACTGATTTAATCCGCCTCTGTTGCGTCAAGATATGGCAGAATCAGATTCGAAGAACATCGCAGTGTATAGCTCATGACCCGCCCTGCCTGGAACGGCCGGTGGTGTACGGTGTGGAGAATGTTTTCGGCTTATCAATATCCCAAATATGTTCACACCAAGATCTGGGCTGGGCCGGAGGCAAAAGGGTTTAGACCCGTATTTCGATGTAATTATATATTTGAAATGCAGTCCTCTCGTAATATAAATTATAGAAATAAAATATGAATATAGGAGTCGTAGCCCTCTGTAATATAATATATAGAACTGTAGTCCTCTCCGTAATATAATATAGGAAATGGGTCCTCGCGGGTCATAAATATAGAACCGTAGTCCTCTGCAATATATTATAGGAACTGTAGTTCCCCAGTATAATATAGAATTTCAGTATATTTATAGGAAATGTAGTCCTCTGTAGTATACAGGGTGAGAACACACAACGCCTCATGAAATACAGTGTGTCGTCTCGCGAGGCGAAGGTTTAGTAGCCAACGAAACAAAATAGTATTTAAAGGACAGCACAGCCATTGCTAATAAAATAGCATTCACTGCCCACAGAGTTCCTTACTCGAGGTTATAACGCCATTTAAAATATATCACACTCTAATACTTTCCATATCATCTATCACACCTCTTAACATCTATAAAATCTAAAACACATCCATAATATCTATAACATCTAACATCATCTATAACACATCTATTATATAATAGTATAACATTTAAACATTCATAATATCTAATACAGTAATATCCATAACATTCATAACATCTATGTAACATCTATAACACATCTATAATATCTATAACATCTATACTTGAGTTTAACATCTATAATATCTATAAATATCTATAATATCTAACATCTATAAGATATTCATATCATCTATAATATCTATAAATTTACATCTATGATATCTATATCATCTAAATATCTATAACACATCTATAAATATATCTATAAATATCTATAACACTATAACATACATCTATAATCTATAAATATCTATAATTATAATCATTATCTAATATCTATAACATCTATAACATCTATAACATCTATAACATATCTATATTCCACATCTATAAATATATCTATAACACATACCTATAATATCTCTTATTATCTATAATATCTAATAGCATATCTAATAATATCTATAGTATCTATAAATTATAATACCACAATAACATCTATAGTCTCATATGCATTACCTATTAATATCTAATAATATATATATGTATTCATAATATCTAATATCCTATAGTATTTATAATAATCTATAATGTCAATGTATACATAATATCTAATATCTATATCACATCTAGTATTGTTTCTGTAATTACATCTATAGTATCTGTAACGTCTATATCATCTATAACAATCTATACCTATAAGATATCTAATATTTATAACATTATCCTAATATCTATAAATACTATCTAATAAATATCTATAATATCTATAATCTATCTAATATTTGCCTATGTTTATCTATAAATACTATAATAATATCCTATCAATTATAATCTATAATATCTAATAATATCTAATAACATTAATCTATAATATCTTAACATATCCATAACATATCTAATAACATTCATAACTATACACTAATATTCAATATCTGTATATAATATCTATAATACCTGTAACGCTATCTAATAATAATACTTAATAATATCTATAGCATCAATAATATCTATAACATCTGATTATCTATATCATCTAGTAACAATATCTAACGTAAATATTCTATAATGTCTATAATATGTATCATATCTATATTATTAGTAACATATCTTATAATATCTTGTAACATCTAATAACATTATCTATAACTCATCTATAACATCTATATGCATCTAATATTTATCTAACAACATCTAATAACATCTAATAACACATTCATAACGTCCTATTAACATCTAATAACATCTATAGCATGTATTACATGTATTAATCTCCATAACAATAACTTTAATGTACTATCTGTAATCACAATCTATAATAGTATCTAGTAACACATACTAATAATGTCTGTAACATCTTAATGACAACATCATATGTTAATATCTATATTAGCTAAATATCTACACATTTCATCTATAACGTGCTAACGTGTAATCATCTATGATATCTATAACGTGCTTACATGTCATCTGTATCATTCGTATCTAACATCTATGTATCTACTAATAACATCTAACATCTATAATATTTAATAAGATCTTATAACATATCTATAACATCCATAATATCTATTAATATTCATATTATTTATAATATCTATTATCTAATATTAATAATATATTAAAACATCATAAACAATAATTTCAATATAACACATCTATAATAGTCTATCTAATATTCTATAATATCTAATATCTATCTATCTATCCTATCTATATCTATGACATCTATAATATATCTAACATCTAATAATATCTATAATAATAATCATAATGATATCTATCATCTACTATTTATATCTATAATATCTATAATATCTAATATATAATATCTAATAATATCAATATTTATAATATCAATATCTATGTGTTTAAATATTTATAATATTTATAATATTTGCACATATTTATAATATTTATTATTTATATTAATTTATTACATTTATAATATTTATTACATTTATAATATTTAATATTTATAATATTTATAATATTTATAATATTTAATATTTATAATATTTAATATTTATTTAAAATATTTATTAATATTATAATATTTATAATATTATAATATTTATAAGTATTTATAATATTTATTGCATTTATAATATTTATAATATTTATTAATATATAATATTTTACATTTATAATATTTATTATTTATAATATTTATAATATTTATTACATCTACAATATTTAAAGTATTTATAACTACATTTGTACATTACTAATATTTATAATACTATTGCCAACATTTATAACATTTATAATATTTAATATTTATAATATTTAATACTATTATAATATTTCAATATATAATTATATTTCAATATTTATATAATAATACTACATTTATAATATTTAATATTTATAATATTTAATATATAGTAATATTTAATATTTGGTAATACTATTATAATATTTATAATATATATAATATATATAATATTTATTAATTTATTACATTTATAATATTATAACATAATATTTATAATTACATTTATAATATTATAATATTTATAATATTTATAATATTTATAATATTTATAATATTTATTACATTTATTATTTATAATATTTATAATATCTATATTACATCTATAATATTTATTAATATCTATCATATAATACATCTATTACATATATAATATCTATAAACATCTAACATCTATAACACATCTATAACATCTATAACATATATAACACATCTATAATATTATTAACATCTATAATATCTATAACACATCTATAAATATCTAACTATCTAAAGTACAATCTATAACACATCTATAATATATTCTATAAATACTATAACATTATCCAATATCTATAATATCTATAATATCTAACTATATATTACATCATAACATCATATAATCTATAATATATAATATATTTATTACATTTATAATACTATTATATATATCCAATATTTATTACATTTATAATATTTATAATATATATAATATATATATTATTTATAATATATATAATATTTATAATATTTACTATTTATAATATTTATAATATTTGTAATATATTTATAACATTTCCAATATTTATAATATTTGTAATATTTATAATATTTATAACACATTTGGTAACATCTACTATCTATAAATATCTATAACATCTAAACATCTATAACACATCTATAATATCTATAACATCTAACATCTATAACATATCTATAACATCTATAACACATCTATAACATCTATAACATCTATAACATATCTATAACATCTATAACATCTACTATCTATAATATCTATAACATCTAACATCTATAATATCTGTAACATCTGAATATCTATAATACCTATGATATCTACACAATCTGCTAACGATCTATAAGTTACCATAATAACATTCATAACGATCTATACCGGCATCTATAACATCGGCATAGACTATACCATCATGTCGATCACAACATCCAGCTAACATCGATAAGATCTGAACTACTTATAATCCATCTATAAATATCTAATATCTATAATATCTATAATCGGTCTATAAGTATCTAACATCTATAACATTCTTATAACGACTATAAACATTATGTCAATATCTATAACATTCATAACGCATCTATATTATCTAACATCTATAATATCTTATAATCGACGATTAATATCTATACATCTATAATACCCAATATCTATAAATATTAGCTACAATCATCTAATATCTAGTACATATCTATAATATTCATAATTTATTCGATAACATCTTACTAAATATTCATAATACATATACTATCTATAACATTATCTATAATATCTGTAATATCTATAATATTCATGAACGATCATAACATCTATAATATTTATAATATTCTAATATCTATACTATATATATATCTGATATATTTAATATTAATAATTAATATCTATGGACATCTGACATTGATCTATAATTAATTATAACATCCGGCGAAACATCTATATCATCTATAATATCTATAATATCTAACATTTCCATAATATGTTATAATATCTATAACATATTATACCGTATCTATAACGTGATTCATGAACATTCCATAACATGATTCATAATGATCTATAATATCTATAATATCTATAAATCTAACATCTATAACATTCAATATCTATAAATATATATAATATTCTTATAACATCTATAATATCTCATAATATCTATAACATATCTATAACATTATAATATCTATAACATCCATAACATCTATAATATCTATAATATCTATAACATATCTAACATCTATAACATTTATAATATCATTAATATATAACATCTATAATATTTATAGAATATCTATACATCTTATAATATCTATAATATCTATAACATCTATAACATCTTATAACATTTGGTACATATCTATAACATATTCATTATCTATATATAATATCTATAACATCCATAATATCTATAACATCTATAATAACATCTATAATATATAATATGATTCAATAAATATCTATAACTAATTTATAATATTCATAATATAATATCTATAACATCATAATGATCTAATATCATAAATATAAATAACATCTATAACATCTATAAGATCATACATCTATAATATCTATTAAATATCTATAAATATCTATAACATCTATAAATATCTATAAATATCTATAAACACTATAATATCTACAATATCTATACTATCTATAACATTATCTATAATATCTATAATATTCATCATCTATAATATATATAATCTATAATATCTATAATACCCATCTAACAATATATCTATAATACCTAACATAGACGAGTAACATCTATAATATTAACATCTATAATATCTATAACATCTACCTTCATAATATTCAAAATATATTCATAAGATCATAACATCTGGTATAAAGGATTCATGTTCATCTAAGTTCTTCCTAACAGATATTTCTATAACATCTATAATATCTATAACATCATATCAGACATATCATCTATACCTGCTAAAGGATTCAAGGCTCTCACCTGCCTTCCCAACAGAACATCTGGCAATATTCATAACATCTATAACATTCATAACATCTATAACATTACCTTCACTGCCCTTCCCAATAGATGCCTTCCACAGTATCTATTAACATCTATACACTTACAAAGTGATTTGTTTCCTCCTAATACATCTATAACATTCATAACACATCTATAACAGATTCATAACATTCATAACATCTATAAGACTCTCCCAGGCTCACTGAACCTTCCTTACAGATTTTATAATATATCTATACGTATCTATAATATCATACATCTATAACATCTATACTCAAGGCTCCCACTGCCTTCCTACCAGATTTATACTATGTTTACATATCACATTTATAAACATATGATAAAGTCGAGGACTTCTAAAATAATTGCTATAAAAGCATTCACAACGTAAGCTGGTTTCTGAAATGCCCATCTTGTGAATTTGTATATAATGGGATGATCTGTAAAATATTTCTGCTCTGTTGAGTAGCTCATCTCAAATTTTCGCCTCGCCTCGCTCTCGCTCTCTCTCTCTCTCTCTTCTCTTCAGCCTTTCGCTTTTCTTTTCCTTTTCCTCTCGGGGCCTTTTCCCGCTCTCTCTCTCGTTTTCTCTCTTTCTTTTCCTCTCTCTTCTTATCTCTCTCTCTCTATCTCTCCAGTTCTTAATACATCATTTAGAGATTCAGCACTTCATTCTTCAGACTACAAGGCATAAGCCATCAGTGAATCTCATTTTCTGAAAGACTTAGACAGAACAGTTTGAGGGGATGTGTTAATAATCAATTTGATTACGGGTGAGGTCAACATGGTAATTAGTCAACACCACAGATCTTCTAACCAGCACACAGATCTTCTCTGTGTAACCTGCCAACACATCAGATCTTCTGTGTAATTGTCAACACATTGATCTCTCTTGTAACTCAGTCAACACACAGATCTTCTTCTGTGTAACCAACACACAGATCTTCTCGTGTAAATTCAGCCAACACACAGATCTCTGTAATTTCAAAGTCAACACACGATCTTCCCAAATATTTGTGATGTGGTCTGTCAGTCAATCACACAGATCTTCCCACCGGCGGGCATCTCTTGATTTAATAAATTATGAAGAGACTTATTTTGTAGTGTAACTTGACAGACAAATAACAAATGATAAATAAACTATTCAACGGAAGGTAAAGTGGACACCATTATCACTCGCATCGCCGCACAAGTAAGTTTCGAATCATCGCCTCGCTAAAATGGGAACTTTGCTCTATGCAAAATCTGTTGTGTTAAACTTCGCCCTCTTCCTTCAGCGCTACATCTCTTTTCTCCAATCTCCTCCCGACCACAGAGACGGATTTATCAAATGTAACGTTTATAAAGATTTGCTTTTACTGAAAACACATTAACAGTGAGACCATTCCTTCCTCCCTTCTGCAGGCGGGTTTTGATTTGCCCTGTTTGTCCAGTGACCGGATCGTGGGGGGAGATCGTCGCTTTCACGCAGTGTGTTCCAGTGTGAGCCACCGTAGCCGACACTTTCAGGGTTTATAGACCTGCCTGGCGAGGGCCGCCTCCTCGGGGTCTGCCTGCGAGGAACTGCCTCGGAGGCACTGTCTGGCGAGGAACCACCTGCCTGGCGAGGAACTGCTCCTCCCGCCTACCTGGTGAGGAATCCGCCTCCCGGAGGCCTGCCTGCGAGGAGCCGCCTCCCGGAGGCCTGCCTGAGCCGCCTGAGGCTGGTGAGGAATACCTTCCCGCCTGCCCAGACTGCCTCCTCCCCGGAGGCCCGCTCCGGCGAGGAACTCTTCCGCTCCGGCGCAGGAACGCCTTCCTCGAGGGCGAGGAACTGCCTCTCCCGGAGGCCTCGCCCCGCGAGGAACTGTCTCCGGAAGGCCCGCCTGCTGGAGCTGCCTCCCGGGCCTGCCTGGCGAGGAGCCGCCTGAAGGCCTGCCTGGCGAGCCAGCCTCCGAGGCCTGCCCGGCAGAAGCCTCGAGGCCTGCCCGGCGAGGAACCGCCTTCCCGGGGCCCAGAGGAGCCGCCTCCAGAGTGCTCTGGGCAGTGTGACGACAACTGCTGTCGCTACTCCTGACTAATGCCTGGGTACAACGTCGCAGCTCCTGATCACGGAGGCTCTGCTAGATTAAATTGCTAAATGCTGCTCCCGATCAATGGAGGCTCAAGCAAGGGTGACACCAGCCGTCGTTACTCCCGACTCACGGGAGGCCTGGGCGTAGACGGCTGTTGCTCCCGACAATGCCTGGGCAGAACAAGGTCGCTACCCTGACTCACGGAGGCTCTGGGCGCAGACACAAACTGGCTGTCGCTACTCCCGACTACGGAGTTCCCAAGTGTGGTCTACCACCAGCTGTCGCTTACTCCTGACTGGCTCTGGGCAGCAGACACTTCAAATTAGCTGCTCCACGGGAGGGGTTTGGGCAGTAGTGATGACGAACCAGCTGTCGTTGGTCTGATTCAATGAGTCATAAGTAGACGATCCGTTGTCGTTACTCCTGATCCACGGAGGTCAGCGCAGGATCTGCTGTCGTTACTCCTGATTCATCGAGGCGTTCTGGCAAAGTAGATCGACAGTCTCAGCTGTCGTTAATTCCGACTAATTGAGCTCTGGGCAGTAGACGACTAAATTGTTGCCGCAAAGTTATCACCACGAGGCTCGGGCAGTAGTGACGGTTCAAACCAGCTACAAGGATTCGCTCATAGTAGTGATCTACCAAACTAGCCAGTCGCTACTCCTGATCAATGCAATTTCAAGTAGATTTAATGAACTACAGACAATTGTTCGTAAGAAATATTGCTTTTCAACAAAGGAATGTAACACAGTATATGACAGTTATCAATCAAATGCAGTTTGTAAAGCATGTAAATGTGTTTGTATTTCCAATATAACGCACGTAATGAAGGGTTTAGATGACTTGTTGTATACCAGAGACTACAATAGTGTGTCCAGCAGATCGTAATCTCCATTCATTGTTAGTAAACATAATCGTAATAAATAAAATCAAAATGACGGTAAAAACAGGGATAAGCGCGAGCCAGCGATATTAAGTCCATTACGCCGATTATGGCGGGATCTTGCGTTCTTGCGTACATAAACGCTGCTCATGCTTTATAAACTCGTTAAGGATGAGCAGTAAGGTCCTCCCACGAAGATGGGGGAAACCATTCAGTTTATGAGGCCAGCAGATCATATTTATGATGATTTATAGCCCCAGTCGCATCCCGGCAGAGTTTTCCTGAAATTTTCACTCCAAATCGGCTAAATACTGCTACATACGTTAAAGCGCATACACGATCCAGGTCTGTTTTCCGTTTAAAGATCCATTCTCAAGAAATTGTCCCCACGCCGTCGCCTAGACACTCAGCCTCAGCTGTTCGGACAGCATGCTCAATTTTCGTGTCCAAGCACATTGCCTTGGCTCACCCCACCGGCTCAGCACAGAAACACCCTGTATAATTAGCCAATAGTCCTTTCACACAATAATTATTTAGTCAGCTGGAGGTGGTATCCCAAAATTCACTCCTCCCAAAATGTTTTGGGATAGTGTGAGTCGCAGTGAGTCTGATGCCTGTCTGTCACCCACTGCACTGGAGGATAGAAAGACTGTCACCACCGAGCAAACTACAATTTGAATACATTATAAATGCATACAGCAGCTCCACTTCCGGAGTAACTTACTATGCCAAGATTGCACTCAACACTCAGCACTCCTCCGCCGACCTCCGGCAACCCTAGCGGGGGGTGCCACAGGGTTCACTTGCCGACCTCTCTCTGTATCAATGATGGGAAATGCTGCTGCTGGTGCTTTTCTGATTGTTGGTAATTTCCAACTGCTTCTAAAGGTAAAACGAACGCACGCGCTCAATCCGCCTGCCTGTACTACTTCTGTGAATATGTGATAACTACAACACTCAGGTGTCTCATTAGACAAACTCTCCTCTAGACTCATTGCATCTCTCAATCCAGCTGAATCTAGAATCTGCTTTATTTCAAGCAACAAGTTTCTCTCACCACTCCCAAAGCTGCAAATTCTACCTCGCAAAACTGACCCATCTCCAATCTTGACTTCGGGCGACATTTCTACAAACATCTCAACACTGGATGCAGCCTGGAACACAGTGCCATCCGGCCACTCAAAACTCCCATATACATTACTCGCAACCTCGTGTCTCGCTGTGCTGGTCTCCCTCATCTAGCATGGTCGCACTGTCTCGGGCTTCCAGGTCACATGTCTGCTGCTCGCCTCAGCTCACTACACCATAAATATTCACCCATAGTACCTCCAGCAGGCTAATACTTCAAAGCCAACATCTCTTTACTGCCCTTTCTCCAGCTGTTTAACACTGAATTTTAATTGGGTAAACACTTCGAAGTTGAGACTTATACTCCTCCTTTAAATGCCAAAGGCCAGAGTATATCGACACTGCAGTTACCAAATCTATTCAAATTACCTATCCTCATACTACTTTTTGCACAATTGTATTTATACCTGCACATTCATCTCGCATATATCATTTCCAGTGTATTGTTTATCTGTTAAATTAATTATTTCCACACCAGTTGGCCTATTCATTATTACTTGTTTATCACCTCCCACATTTGCACACACTTTATTATGCAGACTTGTTCATTGTGTTATTGACTGTATGTTTGTTTATTCCATGTAATCCTGCTGCCATGCTTTAATCTACACTAAAGCCAAATGGCGAACTAGCGCCTAACTGGCCTACCTAAGGTGCCCACTAGGCTCACTCCGGTTAAATAAAGGCGTTTTCACCCAGCCTACCCGGTTAAATAAAGGTGCAAAAATAAATGCCAATAAAAATATTACTTCTAACGCCAAAATACCGAATTTCCGATTGCATGAAAATCCTGAAATCGCCATGTTATCGGAAATGGATGAATGGTTAATAGACCAAACGCTAGCGACGCTGTGTTGGATCAACACATCACACCGTCATATCAGCCAATAATCATTTCCACAGCCATTGCGCTCAGAGTTGAACTGCTGTCATTGGTGCTGAAGGAGTTGAACTGCGCGCGTTACTGGTGCTGAAGAGCTGAACAGCCTGGTGCCGAAGCTGAAGTTGAATCCGCTGCAGCGCGTCACTGGAGTTGACCACTGTCGGTTGGCGCTGAAGGAGTTGATTACGCTGTCATTGGTGCTGAAGGAGCACTGATGCTATCATTGCTGAAGGAAGCTGAATTGATGCGCAGTCACTGGTGCCGAGCGAGCGATCGCCGCTGGTTGGAAAGGAGTTGAATCGCTGCGTTATCATTGCTGAAGCTGAGTTAATTGATGCGCAGTCATTGGTGCTGAAGTGAGTTAATACGCGCGGTCATATGCTGAAGGAGTTGGAATTGCTGCACACGAGACTACGGGTCATTGCGCTGAAGGAGTTGAATGCTGCGCTGTCATTGGTGCTTCAGCCAGTTACGCGTGGTTTTGGTCACGTTTTGTTGAGCTGACAGATGATTGCGATTCATAGCCCGCTTATTGCCAAAGCCTGCCGCTGCATCGGCTCCCCTGAAATGAGGTTTGCCATAGCGTTCACGCTTGAGCCAGCTCACTCAGTCATAGCTTCATATATATATATACATACCGCTTTTATGATAGGTACTGTACCCGTGAGAGACGGTCTAATGTAACTATAAATCACATTGCAAGATTTTTTAAGAAATTTGGTAATTATTAATTTGCACCTATGATAAAAATTTAATTAAAACTCCTTACATGCTTTGTAAAGTGAGGCCCCAAATGTGGCAGTGTATCAAATACACTCCCCCACTGTGTGTGTGTGTGTGTGTGTGTGTGTGTGTGTGTGTGTGTGTGTGTGCTCTGTAAACTCCTGAGCCACACAACACAACCCGCTAATGTTTTCATGATGATGATGATGATGATGACTGTGGACTGGCATAAACCCGATTTATTACCACAAATACATATGTTGGCTGTGTGTGAGACCCCAGGTGTTGCTGTTGTATGTTGACTCATGGGAGAGTGTTTTGGGCCTATATAGAATGTTGTATTAGAACGTTAATGATCCAGAATCAATGTAAATATCACACACACACTGTCACGTACACACACTCGTGCTCTGCACCTCACACATGTAATCGTGCAGACATTTGAGATTATTATTTCACATCTCACTCTATAACACATCACACACACATCACATTTCACACACACACACACACACACGATCACACACACACACGAGCTGACTCACACACAATGATCTCGACTACAACACACACACATCGACTCACACTCAACTCATACACACACGATCACACACATACACTGACATATCACACATTATACACACACACACACACACACGACACACATCACACACACACACACGCAACTCCCTGTTCCTGTCAGCTTTGGGATTCCGAGTCTGGGCACCATCTCGCGCTAGTCTCACTCTGCCTCACTAGCTAATTCCGACGGTACATAATTTTTGTATACATTGTATACTTAATGTATGTATATCTATACAAAAAGCATGTGGACTTCCTTCAAATGAAAGTAGGATTAGCCACACTCGCTGCTGACATGGCAAAACGAAGACACTAGCCGCAAGGTCCCCCATAGGATAAGATGGCGTAGAACGGGTCGGAAGAGTCATAGGATGGAAACATGTACACGACGACTCAAATCTGGCCCAATTAGAGATATATATATATTTAGTTGTTGTTGAGCGCGCCGCAACTACGTCTCAGTATCTGAGCCTGAAGTGCCATCGATATGCTCGTTCGCCCGAAGGGTTTGCCTATAAACCGATATGACCCTCACGGCTGCACTGTTTTGCCCAACGAGGCGTGTGACACGATGCGGAAAGAGGCGAAGACGCTCCGTACCCTGGCCCCCCAACGCATGCAGACGCTGTGTGACGAGCGACTCCCCTCGCGAGACGCTGGCCTTGGTCAAACTGGGAGGACTCCTCACTTAAGAGAAGACGCTGTGGCCTCTTGGGCCTACAAAAGAAGACGCCAGCCTTGCCTACAAACGATGACCACAAGACGCTGTGGTACCTTGGCCTGCCGTATATGAACGCCAGGTTTTGGCCACAAACCGACTGTATCTTCAAATTTTCACGTATTCACCTAATGGAAAGAGCGCCAGTGTCTTGGCTCAACCAAGGAACTCACTCCATTGAAAGAGAAATATTGTGGTCTTGGCTCACAAATGATATGCATCTCACCTTATCGAAGAGAACTGGCGCCTTACCAAATTCTCACGTTGGCCTTGGCTCACAAACTGATATGAACTCCACGAGATGCAAAGAGAAAGACGTGTTTTGCCCGTGGCACACCCAGCTGATATGACCACGAGGGAAGAGAGACGCCGTGTTTTGGCCTGCCAAACCGACCTGTGAGCAGACCTCTCAACGACGGCTATAGCACGCCGTGGTTTTCGGCCTGACATATGACTCCCACGCATGGAAAGACGCTAATTACAACTGATAGAACTCACCGACAGAAGAAGACGTGCTTGTGGTTTTATATTTTTTATTTTGCTTTCTGATCGTGCTACTGATGTTTATATTATAGCTGTTTTAGTTAAATTAATGTATTCATTATTTTTATATATGTCTCAAAAGTTAGATTTTGGCAAAATGATATATAGAAGAATCGGTCGAGTCGTGATCACGGCATTCGGTTGATCTTCACAGCATTCCTAGTCGATTTTCACGGCATTCCTAGTCGATCACCAGAAAGCCTAATAACGACATAGCTAGCGCCTTTTTTAAATCATGCTGAGCTGGTGTTGGAAGGTGCACTTGATTCAAAGGTTCTGCGTGACCGGGTAAAGTGTTCCCTGCAGAACAAACTGCCCTCCCGCGGACCGGCAAATCTGTGACTAAATCGTGTGCACCTAATGGCTCCATCATTCTGATAGCTCAAATCATCAGACAGAGCTTCCAATCGGATAGCTCAAATCACCGTGGCTACAGAGCGCCCAATCGATAGCTCAAATCACCGTGCTACAGAGCGTCCAATCGATAGCTCAAATCGTCTGTGTGGACAGCAGAGCGTCCAATCGGATAGCCAAATCACCGTACACAGAGCCGCCCAATCGATAGCTCAAATCACCAGGCTACAGAATGGTCTAATCGGATAGCTCAACTACCAAGTGGCTACAGAGTCGTCCAATCGGATAGCCCACCGTACATGCAGCCCAATCGGATAGCTCAAATCACCGTGGTTACAGATCTTCCATGACCCCAATTCACAGCCAAGTGTTCCGTAAGCATTACCCACGCCAGATGTAATAACTGTCAACGAATAGCAAAGAACTGCTGGTTATATGACTGAGTTCATGTTTAAGTTTATTCAGCTCTGTCACTGTTTTTATTCAACACTTCATAAACGCCTCTTCTACGTACTTCCACCGCTGCAGCTGCAGGAGTCAGTAGCCAGGTATCGGCTGAAGCCCTGGCTTTATCATTATTAGCAGCTCATTCTGTCCATTTTAATATTAAGGAATATTTCACTTTCTGGCTCAGAAATAACTTGAGTTTGTGTATGAGGTAGATGTGGTGCACTTTGAAGTTTCGGGCCAGCCAGGTGGAAGAGCGTGGTCCCCTTCTCTGGTCAGTCTCACCGGAGGAAAAGAAGGAGAGCAGGTGGAAGACCGTGTCCCCTCTCTCTGGTCAGTTCCCACCGAGGAAAAGAAGCAGAGCAGTGGTGAAAGACCGTGTCCCTCTCTCTGGTCAGTCTCACCGGAGGAGAACTTTCTCACACTGAGGAAAAGAAGGAGAGAGTCGTGTCCCTTTTATGTCAGGGTCCCTACCCCGAGAAA
>NC_088417.1:4528539-4533539 GCF_034236695.1 Oncorhynchus nerka
TAAAATTCAAAAAGTCGACGATAAACTTTCACAAAACACTTGAAATACGTTTGTAATGCAACTTTAGGTATTAGTAAACGTTAATAAGCGATAAAATTCATCAGGAGGCGATGTAAAGATCATTAGCTGTCCGTCTGGAAAAATGTCCGGCTAGAAACTCAACGAAAATATCCGGTCCTAGACCGGAGGAGATCTGATGTCCTGTATGTGTTTGACCAAGAAAAAACTCGAAGGGAAATGACAAGACTCTAGACACCGTGTGGAAGCTGTAGGTACTGCAACCTCAGTCAATTAATTGTGGTTCACCTTTATCAATGGGTTCAAGTAGCGCATGGATATATTTTCCCATTTTCAGTGATCAGTTTTTCCTGTGCTTTTCGATGTAAATGCCGTTCTGGTAAAGCCACAGCAGTGATTTAACCAGTTTTTTAAACGTCTGAGTGTTTTCTATCCACACAGACTAAGTAAATGCATATACTATATTCCTGGCATGAGTAGCAGGGCGCTGAAATGTTGCGCGATTTTTAACAGAATGTTCAAAAAAGTAAAGGGTCGACTTAAGAGGTTAACAAACTATAGTTTTGGCAAGTCAGTCAGGACATCTACTTTGTGCATGACACAAGTCATTTTTCCAACAGTTGTTTACAGACAGATTATTTCACTTATAATTCACTGTCACACAATTCCAGTGGGTCAGAAGTTTACATTCACTAAGTTGACTGTGCCTTTAAACCGCTTGGAAAATTCCAGAAAATTATGTCATGGCTTTAGAAGCTTCTGATAGGCTAATTGCCATCATTTGAGTCAATTGGAGGTGTACCTGAGGATGTATTTCAAGGCCTACCTTCAAACTCAGTGCCTCTTTGCTTGACATCATGGGAGAATCAAAAGAAATCAGCCAAGACTTCAGAGAAAAAATTGTAGACCTCCACTAGTCTGGTTCATCCTTGGGAGCAATTTCCAAACGCCTGAAGGTACCACGTTTATCTGTACAAACAATAGCATGCAAGTATAAACACCATGGGACCACACAGCCATCATACCGCTCAGGAAGGAGACGCGTTCTGTCTCCTAGAGATGAACGTACTTTGGTGCGAAAAGTGCAAACCAATCCCAGAACAACAGCAAAGGACCTTGTGAAGATGCTGGAGGAAACAGGTACAAGTATCTATATCCACAGTAAAACGAGTCCTATATCGACATAACCTGAAAGGCCACTTAGCAAGGAAGAAGCCACTGCTCCAAAACTGCCATAAAAAAGCCAGACTACGGTTTTCAACTGCACATGGGGACAAAGATCGTACTTTTTTGGAGAAACGCCATAATGACCATCGTTATATTTCGAGGAAAAAGGGGGAGGCTTGCAAGCCGAAGAACACCATCCCAACTGTGAAGCACGGGGGTGGCAGCATCATGTCGTGGGGGTGCTTTGCTACAGGAGGGTCTGGTGCACTTCACAAAATAGATGGCTTCATGAGGGAGGAAAATTATGTGGATATCTTGAAGCAACATCTCAAGACATCAGTCAGGAAGTTAAAGCTTGGTCCTCAATCCTATAGAACATTTGTGGGCAGAAATGAGAAAGTGTGTGAGAGCAAGGAGGCCTAAAAAAAACTGACTCAGTTACACCACATCTGTCTGGAGAAATGGGCCAAAATTCAAACAACTTATTGTGGGAAGCTTGTGGAAGGCTACCCGAAATGTTTGACCCAAGTTAAACAATTTAAAGGCAATGCTACCAAATACTAATTGAGTGTATTTAAACTTCTGACCCACTGGGAATGTGATGAAAGAAATAAAAGCTGAAATAAATCATTCTCTCTACTATTATTCTGACATTTCACATTCTTAAAATAAAAGTGGTGACCCTAACTGACCTAAGAGAGGGCATTTTTACTCGGATTAAATGTCAGGAATTGTGAAAAACTGAGTTTAAATGTTTTTGGCTAAGGTGTACGTAAACTTCTGACTTCAACTGTAACTCGCTTTCTCTTTGGTTCAGTGAAGACATGTTGTGAAACACATCCAAGTCACAGGAAATAAACCTCCTTTACGTCTCAAAACATCTGTCCGTTGTTCACTTCATTCAATATGAAAAAAGAAAACAGGCTGAAGTTCCTCTGGCTTTCATCTTTCATCAGTCTTTCCCTTCCAACCTTTACTTGATTATGCTTCATTGATCTCTCCGATTGACTAATCGATCAGGTCAATGATTTTATAATGAGGAGAAGGTTACAGTAGAGTTGTGGCGACCCAAGAGGTACCCTATTCCCTATACAGTGCACTACTTTTGACCAGAGCTCTATGGGTCTCTCTGTGGGCTCGGTTCTAAAGTAGTGCACTACATTGGGAATAGGGTACCATTTGAGATGCATATTACTCTGAATACCACACTGACCCTAATGTAATACTGTAATCGCATAACATCACATGGAAATGACAAGATTACGTTAAAAATGACAAGGTTGGGTTCTAAAAAGGCTATTGCTGCGTCAATGGCCCGTATAAACTGATGCACTACTAGGACAACGTGCACTGTGTGACGAAACTGGGTTCACTCTGTCCTGACTGGGTTCACTCTGTCCTGACTGGGTTCACTCTGTCCTGACTGGATTCACTCTGTCCTGACTGGGTTCACTCTGTCCTGACTGGGTTCACTCTGTCCTGACTGGGTTCACTCTGTCCTGACTGGGTTCACTCTGTCCTGACTGGGTTCACTCTGTCCTGACTGGGTTCACTCTGTCCTGACTGGGTTCACTCTGTCCTGACTGGGTTCACTCTGTCCTGACTGGGTTCACTCTGTCCTGACTGGGTTCACTCTGTCCTGACTGGGTTCAGTCTGTCCTGACTGGGTTCACTCTGTCCTGACTGGGTTCACTCTGTGACTGACTGGGTTCACTCTGTCCTGACTGGGTTCACTCTGTCCTGACTGGGTTCACTCTGTCCTGACTGGGTTCACTCTGTCCTGGCTGGGTTCACTCTGTCCTGACTGGGTTCACTCTGTCCTGACTGGGTTCACTCTGTCCTGACTGGGTTCACTCTGTCCTGACTGGGTTCACTCTGTCCTGACTGGGTTCACTCTGTCCTGACTGGATTCACTCTGTCCTGACTGGGTTCACTCTGTCCTGACTGGGTTCACTCTGTCCTGGCTGGGTTCACTCTGTCCTGACTGGGTTCACTCTGTCCTGACTGGGTTCACTCTGTCCTGACTGGGTTCACTCTGTCCTGACTGGGTTCACTCTGTCCTGACTGGGTTCACTCTGTCCTGACTGGGTTCACTCTGTCCTGACTGGGTTCACTCTGTCCTGACTGGATTCACTCTGTCCTGACTGGGTTCACTCTGTCCTGACTGGGTTCACTGGGTTCACTCTGTCCTGACTGGGTTCACTCTGTCCTGACTGGGTTCACTCTGTCCTGACTGAGAGCACTGGGTTCACTCTGTCCTGACTGCGTTCACTCTGTCCTGACTGGGTTCACTCTGTCCTGACTGGGTTCACTCTGTCCTGACTGGGTTCACTCTGTCCTGACTGCGTTCACTCTGTCCTGACTGGGTTCACTCTGTCCTGACTGGGTTCACTCTGTCCTGACTGGGTTCACTCTGTCCTGACTGGGTTCACTCTGTCCTGACTGGGTTCACTCTGTCCTGACTGGGTTCACTCTGTCCTGACTGGGTTCACTCTGTCCTGGCTGGGTTCACTCTGTCCTGACTGGGTTCACTCTGTCCTGACTGGGTTCACTCTGTCCTGACTGGGTTCACTCTGTCCTGACTGGGTTCACTCTGTCCTGACTGGGTTCACTCTGTCCTGACTGAGAGCACTGGGTTCACTCTGTCCTGACTGGGTTCACTCTGTCCTGACTGGGTTCACTCTGTCCTGACTGGGTTCACTCTGTCCTGACTGGGTTCACTCTGTCCTGACTGGATTCACTCTGTCCTGACTGGGTTCACTCTGTCCTGACTGGGTTCACTCTGTCCTGACTGGGTTCACTCTGTCCTGACTGGGTTCACTCTGTCCTGACTGAGAGCACTGGGTTCACTCTGTCCTGACTGGGTTCACTCTGTCCTGACTGGGAGCACTGGGTTCACTCTGTCCTGACTGGGTTCACTCTGTCCTGGCTGGGTTCACTCTGTCCTGACTGGGTTCACTCTGTCCTGGCTAGGTTCACTCTGTCCTGACTGGGTTCACTCTGTCCTGACTGGGTTCACTCTGTCCTGACTGGGTTCACTCTGTCCTGGCTGGGTTCACTCTGTCCTGACTGGGTTCACTCTGTCCTGACTGGGTTCACTCTGTCCTGACTGGGTTCACTCTGTCCTGACTGGGAGCACTGGGTTCACTCTGTCCTGACTGAGAGCACTGGGTTCACTCTGTCCTGACTGAGAGCACTGGATTCACTCTGTCCTGACTGAGAGCACTGGGTTCACTCTGTCCTGACTGGGAGCACTGGGTTCACTCTGTCCTGACTGAGAGCACTGGGTTCACTCTGTCCTGACTGAGAGCACTGGGTTCACTCTGTCCTGACTGAGAGCACTGGGTTCACTCTGTCCTGACTGAGAGCACTGGGTTCACTCTGTCCTGACTGGATTCACTCTGTCCTGACAGAGCACTGGGTTCACTCTGTCCTGACTAGGTTCACTCTGTCCTGACTGAGAGCACTGGGTTCACTCTGTCCTGACTGGGTTCACTCTGTCCTGACTGAGAGCACTGGGTTCACTCTGTCCTGACTGAGAGCACTGGGTTCACTCTGTCCTGACTGAGAGCACTGGATTCACTCTGTCCTGACTGAGAGCACTGGGTTCACTCTGTCCTGACTGAGAGCACTGGGTTCACTCTGTCCTGACTGAGAGCACTGGGTTCACTCTGTCCTGACTGGGTTCACTCTGTCCTGACTGAGAGCACTGGGTTCACTCTGTCCTGACTGGGTTCACTCTGTCCTGACTGAGAGCACTGGGTTCACTCTGTCCTGGCTTGTTAGTCTAGTTAAACCCATCTATTTACATTTAC
>NC_088417.1:4543539-4548539 GCF_034236695.1 Oncorhynchus nerka
GTGCTACCTGTCCCGGACAGCACTAGGGACGTGCTACCTGTCCCGGACAGCACTAGGGACGTTCTACCTGTCCCGGACAGCACTAGGGACGTGCTGCCTGTCCCGGACAGCACTAGGGACGTGCTACCTGTCCCAGACAGCACTAGGGACGTGCTACCTGTCCCGGACAGCACTAGGGACGTGCTACCTGTCCCGGACAGCACTAGGGACGTGCTACCTGTCCCGGACAGCACTAGGGACGTTCTACCTGTCCCGGACAGCACCAGGGACGTGCTACCTGTCCCGGACAGCACCAGGGACGTGCTACCTGTCCCGGACAGCACCAGGGACGTGCTACCTGTCCCGGACAGCACCAGGGACGTGCTGCCTGTCCCGGACAGCACTAGGGACGTGCTACCTGTCCCAGACAGCACAAGGGACGTGCTACCTGTCCCAGACAGCACTAGGGACGTGTTACCTGTCCCGGACAGCACTAGGGATGTGCTACCTGTCCCGGACAGCACTAGGGACGTGCTACCTGTCCCGGACAGCACTAGGGACGTGCTACCTGTCCCGGACAGCACTAGGGACGTGCTACCTGTCCCAGATAGCACTAGGGACGTGCTACCTGTCCCAGACAGCACTAGGGACGTGCTACCTGTCCCAGACAGCACTAGGGACGTGCTACCTGTCCCAGACAGCACTAGGGACGTGCTACCTGTCCCAGACAACACTAGGGACGTGGTAGAGATACTCTTACTGATCGGCTATGAAAAGTCAACTGACATTTACTCCTGAGGTGCTGACTTGCTGCACCCTCGACAACTACTGTGATTATTATTATTTGACCCTGCTGGTCATTTATGAACATTTGAACATCTTGGCCATGTTCTGTTATAATCTCCACCCGGCACAGCCAGAAGAGGACTGGCCACCCCACATATCCTGGTTCCTCTCTAGGTTTCTAATCTCCACCCGGCACAGCCAGAAGAGGACTGGCCACCCCTCATAGCCTGGTTCCTCTCTAGGTTTCTTCCTAGGTTTCGGCCTTTCTAGGGAGTTTTTCCAAGCCACTGTGCTTCTACACCTGCATTGCTTGCTGTTTGGGGTTTTAGGCTGGGTTTCTGTACAGCACTTTGAGACATCAGCTGATGTACGAAGGGCTATATAAATACATTTGATTTGATTTGATCTTGTCACGGATCGGCTATTTCAGTATACGACCACACCGGGTTCCAATCAGCTAAAAACAAGAACAAGAGGCTCCAGTGGACACGCAATCACCAACACTGGAAGAACAATGCCTGGTCCGACGAATCCCGGTTCCTGTTGCGTCGCACTGGTGGCAGAATCAGGATCTGGACGAACAATGCCTGGTCCGACGAATCCCGGTTCCTGTGCGTCGCACTGGTGGCAGAATCGGGATCTGGAAGAACAATGCCTGGTCCGACGAATCCCGGTTCCTGTTGCGTCGCACTGGTGGCAGAATCAGGATCTGGACGAACAATGCCTGGTCCGACGAATCCCGGTTCCTGTTGCGTCGCACTGGTGGCAGAATCAGGATCTGGAAGAACACTGAAGTGGCATGAGTTCATGACCCCGTCCTGCCTGGTGTCAACGGTACAGGCTGGTGGTGTAATGGTGTGGAGAATGTTTTCCTGGCACACATTAGGTCCCTTGTTACCAATTGAGCAATATGTCCACGCCCCGAAGAATCTGGGCTGTTCTGGAGGCAAAGGGGGGGTTTGACCCGGTACTAGATGGGTGTACCTAATAAACTTGGTATATTTGAAATGCAGTCCTCTGTAATATAATATAGGAAATGTAGTCCTCTGTAATATAATATAGGAAATGTAGTCCTCTGTAATATAATATAGGAACTGTAGTCCTCTGTAATATATTATAGGAAATGTAGTCCTCTGTAATATAATATAGGAACTGTAGTCCTCTGTAATATATTATAGGAACTGTAGTTCTCTGTAGTATATTATAGGAACTGTAGTTCTCTGTAGTATATTATAGGAAATGTAGTCCTCTGTAGTATACAGTAGGAGAACACACAACGTCTCATGAAGGTACTGCTGTCTGTCTGTGTGTTGTCTGTGCAGGTGAAGGTGTGTGGCGAGGTAGCCACGGGAACAGGGCCAAATAAGAAGGTGGCGAAGCGGAATGCTGCCGAGGCCATGCTACTGCAGCTGGGATACAAGGCCTCCACCTGCCCACAGAGCCCTACTGAGGTTATAACGCATTAAAATATATCACACCTCTATCACTCCTCTATATCATCTATCACACCTCTAACATCTATAAAATCTAAAACACATCTATAATATCTATAACATCTAACATCATCTATAACACATCTATAACATTATAACGTATAACATCTAAAAACATCCATAACATCTAACATCTATAACATCCATAACATCCATAACATCTATAACATCTATAACACATCTATAACATCTATAACATCTATAACATCTAACATCTATAACATCTATAACATCTATAACATCTAACATCTATAACATCCATAACATCTATAACATCTATAACACATCTATAACATCTATAACATCTATAACATCTATAACACATCTATAACATCTATAACATCTATAACATCTATAACACATCTATAACATCCATAACATCTATAACATCTATAACACATCTATAACATCTATAACATCTATAACATCTATAACATCTATAACACATCTATAACATCTATAACATCTATAACATCTATAACACATCTATAACATCTATAACATCTATAACATCTATAACACATCTATAACATCTATAACATCTATAACACATCTATAACATCCATAACATCTATAACATCTATAACACATCTATAACATCTATAACATCTATAACATCTAACATCTATAACATATATAACATCTATAACACATATATAACACATCTAATATCTATATCACATCTATAACATCTATAACACATCTATAACATCTATAACATCTATAACATCTATAACATCTATAACATCTATAACATCTATAACATATATAACATCTATAACATCTATAACATCTATAACACATCTATAACATCTATAACATCTATAACATATATAACATCTATAACACATATAACATCTATAACACATCTATAACATATATAACATCTATAACACATCTATAACATCTATAACATCTATAACATCTATAACACATCTATAACATCTAACATCTATAACATATATAACATCTATAACACATATATAACACATCTAATATCTATATCACATCTATAACATCTATAACACATCTATAACATCTATAACATCTATAACATCTATAATATCTATAATATCTATAACATCTATAATATCTATAACATCTATAACATCTATAACATCTATAACATCTATAATATCTATAATATCTATAATATCTATAACATCTATAACATCTATAACATCTATAACATCTATAACACATCTATAACATCTATAACATCTATAATATCTATAACATCTATAACATCTATAACACATCTATAACATCTATAACATCTATAACATCTATAACATCTATAACATCTATAACATCCATAACATCTATAACATCTATAACACATCTATAACATCTATAACACATCTATAATATCTATAACATCTATAACACATCTATAACATCTATAATATCTAAAACACATCTATGACATCTATATCATCTATAACATCTAACATTAACATCTATAATATCTATAACATCTATATCATCTATAACATCTATAACATCTAACATCTATAACATCTATAACATCTAACATCTATAACATCTATAACGCATCTATAACATCTATAACATCCATAACATCTATAACATCTATAATATCTATAACACATCTATAACATCTATATCATCTATAACATCTATAACATTAACATCTATAACACATCTATAACATCTACCATCTATAACATCTATAACATCTATAACATCTAACATCTATAACACATCTATAACATCTATAACATCTAACATCTATAACATCTATAACATCTATAACATATCTATAACACATCTATAACATCTACCATCTATAACATCTATAACATCTATAACATCTAACATCTATAACATCTAACAACATCTATAACATCTATAACATCTAACATCTATAACATCTAACATCTATAACATCTATAACGCATCTATAACATCCATAACATCTATAACATCTATAACATCTAACATCTATAACATCTATAACATCTATAACATTAACATCTATAATATCTATAACATTAACATCTATAATATCTAACATCTAACATCTATAACACATCTATAACACATCTATAACATCTATAACATCTATATCATCTATAACATCTATAACATCTATAACATCTATAACACATCTATAACATCTATAACATCTAACATCTATAACATCTATAACATCTATAACATCTAACATCTATAACATCTATAACATCTATAACATCTAACATCTATAACATCTAACATCTAAAGCATCTATAACATCTAACATCTATAACATCTAACATCTAAAGCATCTATAACATCTAACATCTATAACATCTATAACATCTATAACATCTAACATCTATAACATCTATAACATCTAACATCTATAACATCTATAACATCTATAACATCTAACATCTAAAGCATCTATAACACATCTATAACATCTATAACATCTATAACATCTAACATCTATAACATCTATAACATCTAACATCTATAACATCTAACATCTATAACATCTAACATATATTACATCTAACATCTATATAATCTATAACATCTATAACATCTAACATCTATAACATCTAACATATATTACATCTAACATCTATAACACATCTATAACATCTATAACATATATAACATATATAATATCTATAACATCTATAACATCTATAACACATCTATAACACATCTATAACATCTAACATCTATAACATCTATAATATCTATAATATCTATAACATCTATAACATT
>NC_088417.1:4553539-4591039 GCF_034236695.1 Oncorhynchus nerka
AGGAGCTGCCTCTCCCTGGAGGCCTGCCTGGTGAGGAACTGCCTCTCCCTGGAGGCCTGCCTGGTGAGGAACTGCCTCTCCCTGGGGGCCTGCCTGGTGAGGAGCTGCCTCCAGGAGGCTCTGGGCAGTAGGACGACTCAAACTAGCTGTCGTTACTCCTGACTAATGGAGGCTCTGGGCAGTAGGACGACTCAAACTAGCTGTCGTTACTCCTGACTAATGGAGGCTCTGGGCAGTAGGACACTCAAACTAGCTGTCGTTACTCCTGACTAATGGAGGCTCTGGGCAGTAGGACACTCAAACCAGCTGTCGTTACTCCTGACTAATGGAGGCTCTGGGCAGTAGGACGACTCAAACTAGCTGTCGTTACTCCTGACTAATGGAGGCTCTGGGCAGTAGGACGACTCAAACTAGCTGTCGTTACTCCTGACTAATGGAGGCTCTGGGCAGTAGGACGACTCAAACTAGCTGTCGTTACTCCTGACTAATGGAGGCTCTGGGCAGTAGGACGACTCAAACTAGCTGTCGTTACTCCTGACTAATGGAGGCTCTGGGCAGTAGGACACTCAAACTAGCTGTCGTTACTCCTGACTAATGGAGGCTCTGGGCAGTAGGACACTCAAACCAGCTGTCGTTACTCCTGACTAATGGAGGCTCTGGGCAGTAGGACGACTCAAACTAGCTGTCGTTACTCCTGACTAATGGAGGCTCTGGGCAGTAGGACGACTCAAACTAGCTGTCGTTACTCCTGACTAATGGAGGCTCTGGGCAGTAGGACGACTCAAACTAGCTGTCGTTACTGACTAATGGAGGCTCTGGGCAGTAGGACGACTCAAACTAGCTGTCGTTACTCCTGACTAATGGAGGCTCTGGGCAGTAGGACGACTCAAACTAGCTGTCGTTACTCCTGACTAATGGAGGCTCTGGGCAGTAGGACGACTCAAACTAGCTGTCGTTACTCCTGACTAATGGAGGCTCTGGGCAGTAGGACGACTCAAACTACAGGACAATTAGTCTGTAAGAGGAATGTTGCTTTCTTTCAACAAAGGAATGTAACACAGTATTACATTGCAAGTTTACTTATTGTTAATATCAATCAAATGTATTTGTAAAGCATGTAAATGTATTTATATTTGTAATATAACGTAATGTAATATAACTTAGATGACTTGTTGCATACCAACACCAGAGATTTTCATAACAGAAAAAAGTCCAGCAGAACAGTAATCATGTTTCCATCCACAGTTAGTAAAGTCATACCGAATAAATAAAATAAAAAATGACGACAGTTGTGATGGAAACAGGATGTTTCGGTACAGTTTTATACAAGGTCGACAGATCTTGTTTTTCTTTCGACATGGTGGGATCTTTTTGTGTTTTGTAAAATGTATTATGCGAGAAATGGTGTTGTAAACGCCTTCATGCGGAAATACAGAGTTAATAACCATCAAGTAAACCTGGAGTTAAGTGATGACATGTTGTGTGGTCCTCCCACTAAAGATGGGGGAAACCATTCAGTTTATGAGGCTACAGATTACATTTATGATGATGATGTCCTAGCCGTGTCTGAATCCTGGTTTAGGAAGGCCACCAAAAATTCTGAAATTTCCATCCCCAAATACAACATTTTCCCGTCAAGACAGAACTGCTAAAGGGGGCGGAGTTACAATCTATCCAGGTCTACGCCCAAACAGTTTAAAGATCCATCTCTCAAGAAATTAGTCCCTCACTGTTGCCGCTTGTTATAGACCCCCCCTCAGCTCCCAGCTGTGCCCTGGACAGCATGCCCCTTTCAATTTTTTCAAAACTAAGAACAGATATTGCCCTTGGTTCACTCCAGACTTGACTGCCCTCGACCAGCACAGAAACATCCTGTGGCGTACAGCACTAGCTTCGAATAGTCCCCGCGATATGCAACTTTTCGGGGAAGTCAGGAACCAATACACGCAGTCAGTTAGGAAATTTGCATCCTGTAGCACTAATTCCAAAATGTTTTGGGATAGTGTAAAGTCTATGGAGAACAAGAGCACCTCCTCCCAGCTGCCCACTGCACTGAGGATAGGAAACACTGTCACCACCGATAAATCCACAATAATCGAAAATGTCATTATGCATTTCTCTACGGCTGGTTATGCTTTCCACCTGGCAACCCCTACCCCGGCCAACATCTCAGCACCCCAACATCTCAGCACTCAGCCGGACCTCTGGCAGTCTCTATGGGGGTGCCACAGGGTTCAATTCTCGGGCCGACTCTCTTCTCTGTATACATCAATGATGTCGCTCTTGCTGCTGGTGGTTCTCTGATGCCATACAACTCTCCTTCCATGGCCTCCAACTGCTCTTAAACGCTAGTAAAACGAAATGCATGCTTTTCAACCGTTCGCTGCCTGCACTTGCCCGCCCGACTAGCATCACTACTTCTGACCTAGAATATGTGGACAACTACAAATACCTAGGTGTCTGGTTAGACTATAAACTCTCCTTCTAGACTCATATTAAGCATCTTCAATCCAAAGTTAAATCTAGAATCTGCTTCCTATTTCGCAACAAAGCCTCCTTCACTCACTGCTGCGAAACTTACTCTCGTAAAACTGACTATCTTACCGATCCTTGACTTCGGCGATGTCATTTACAAAATAGCCTCCAACACTCTACTCAACAAATTGGATGCAGTCTATCACAGTGCCATCCGTTGTGTCACCAAAACCCCATATACTACCCACCACTGCGACCTGTATGCTCTCGTTGGCTGGTCCTCGCTACATATTCGTTGCCAAACCCACTGGCTCCAGGTCATCTATAAATCTTTGCTAGGTAAAGCCCCGCCTTATCTCAGCTCACTGGACACCATAGCAACACCCACCCATAGCATGCACTCCAGCAGGTATATTGCGCTGGTCATCCCCAAAGCCAACACTTCCTTTGGCTGCCTTTCCTTCCAGTTCTCTGCTGCAAATGACTGGAACGAATTGCAAAAATCACTGAAGTTGGAGACTTATATCTCCCTCTCTAACTTTAAGCGTCAGCTGTCAGAGCAGCTTACCGATCACTGCAGCTGTACACAGCCCATCTGTAAATAACCCATCCAAACAACTACCTACTTCATCCCCATATTTATTTTTGTTTTTCTGCTCTTTTGCACACCAGTATTTCTACCTGCACATCCTCATCTGCACATATATCACTCCAGTGTACATTTAATTTGCTAAATTGTAATTACTTCACAACTATTGGCCTATCTATTTATTATTTATTTATTACCTCCTTACTTCATTTGCACACACTTTATATAGACTTGTCTATTGTGTTATTGACTGTATGTTTGTTTATTCCATGTGTAACTCTGTTGTTGTTTTTGTCGCGCTGCTTTGCTTTATCTTGGCCAGATCTCAGTTGTAAATGAGAACTTGTTTTCAACTGGCCTACCTAGTTAAATAAAGGTGTTCTCAACTAGCCTACCTGGTTAAATAAAGGTGTTTTCAACTAGCCTACCTGGTTAAATAAAGGTGTAAAAAAATAAATGATAATAAAAACCTATTAATATTTTTTTCAACTCGCCAAAAATAAAGGTTTCCGATTGTTAAATAAAACTCTCAAATAGCCTACCTGGTTAAATGATTAATGGAAATGGATGAATGGTTCACAGATCCTGGTTAAATAAAGTGTCTTTCTAGCCTACCTGGTTAAATAAAGGGTTAACTAGCCTACCTGGTTAAATAACATTCTCAACTAGCCTACTGGTTAAATAAAGGTGTTCTCAACTCCTATCTGGTTAAATAAAGGTGCTCAACTTGAACTGCTGCGTGTCATTGGTGCTGAAAAAGTTGAACTGCTGCGTGTCATTGGTTTTTTTCTGAAGGAGTTGAACTGAAATGCCATGTCATTGGTGCTGAAGGAGTTGAACTGCTGCGTGTCATTGGAGTTGAACCACTACGTGTCATTGGTGCTGAAGGAGTTGAATTGATGCGTGTCATTGGTGCTGAAGGAGTTGAATTGATGCGTGTCATTGGTGCTGAAGGAGTTGAACTGCTGCGTGTCATTGGTGCTGAAGGAGTTGAACTGCTGCGTGTCATTGGTGCTGAAGGAGTTGAACTGCTGCGTGTCATTGGTGCTGAAGGAGTTGAACTGATGCGTGTCATTGGTGCTGAAGGAGTTGAACTGCTGCGTGTCATTGGTGCTGAAGGAGTTGAACTGCTGCGTGTCATTGGTGCTCAGAGTTGAACTGCTGCGTGTCATTGGTGCTGAAGGAGTTGAACCGCTGCGTGTCATTGGTGCTCAGAGTTGAACTGCTGCGTGTGGTTTTGGTCACTGCTCTTTAGCTGAGCGCTGACAGCATGACAGACTACAGCTCCGCTTATTGGCCAAGCCTGTTGCTGCATGGCCCCCTGGGAAATGAGGTTTTTATTATTTAGTGTTAATTATTCCCACAGTTGTCTCTGGGAGCCCAGCCCTTCTCACTCAGTCATAGTTTATATATATATATACATACCGTTTTTATGATAGGTACACTTCAACTGTGAGAGACGGAATCTAAAACAAAAATCCAGCAAATCACATTGTAAGATTTTTAAGAAATTAATTTGCATTATTAATTTGCACCTATGATAAAAAATTAAATAAAACCTCTACATGCTTTGTAAGTAGGAAAACCTGCAAAATCGGCAGTGTATCAAATACTTGTTCTCCCCACTGTGTGTGTGTGTGTGTGTGCGTGCGTGTGTGTGTGTGTGTGTGTGTGTGTGTGCGTGTGCTCTGTAAACTCCCTGAGCCACACAACACCAACTGCTAATGTTATGATGATGATGATGATGATGATGTGGACTGGCATAAACCTGATTTATTACTCATTCAAGAAGATACAGCTGGCTGTGTGTGAGAGACCACCTCTGTGTGTTGCTGTTTGTATGTTAGACTATGGGAGAGTGTTTGGGTCAGTTGGTTTCTATACAGAATGTGTTGCATAGGAATGTTAATGATCTGTGAATCAATGTAAACACACACACACACACAACACACACACACAGCCCTCAACCCCGCACATGCACGCAGACACAGATACACACAACCCTCAACCCTACAAACACACACACACACACACACACACAGCCCTCAACCCCGCACATGCACGCAGACACAGATACACACAACCCTCAACCCTACAAACACACACACACACACACACACACACACACACTGACACACACACACACACTGACACACACATACACTGACACACACACACACTGACACACACACACACTGACACACACACACACTGACACACACACACACACACACTGACACACACACACACACTGACACACACACACACACACACACACACTGACACACACACACACTCCCCATAGGAGAACTCTCTTACCTTGTCAGCTCTGGGATTCGATCTTGCAACCATTCGGCTACTAGTCCAACGCTCTAACCACTAGGCTACCTGACGTGTATACGTGTATATTATTGTATACTTAATGTATATGTACACTATATTTACAAAAGCATGTGGACCCCCCTTCAAATGAGTAGATTGGGCCACACCCGTTGCTGACAGGTGTATAAAATCGAGCACACAGCCGTGCAACCTCCATAGACAAACATTGGCAGTAGAATGGACTGAAGAGGTCATAGGATGGAAACATAAAGTGTGTCTTAGACGTCGATTGACGTCAAAATCTGTCTGTTTAGAGATATATATATTTAGTTGTTGTTGTATATAGGCTGTGTCTCATGTCTTCAGCATCTGAGTCTGAAGTGCCACCGATATGCTGTTGTCTGTAGTGTTCGAGTGGTTTGGCCTACAAACCGATATGACCCCCACGATGGAAAGAGAAGACGTTGTGGTTTTGGCCTACAAACTGATATGACCCCCACGATGGAAAGAGAAGACGTTGTGGTTTTGGCCTACAAACCGATATGACCCCACGATGGAAAGAGAAGACGTTGTGGTTTTGGCCTACAAACCGATATGACCCCGATGGAAAGAGAAGACGTTGTGGTTTTGGCCTACAAACTGATATGACCCCACGATGGAAAGAGAAGACGTTGTGGTTTTGGCCTACAAACCGATATGACCCCCACGATGGAAAGAGAAGACGTTGTGGTTTTGGCCTACAAACCGATATGACCCCCACGATGGAAAGAGAAGACGTTGTGGTTTTGGCCTACAAACTGATATGACCCCCACGATGGAAAGAGAAGACGTTGTGGTTTTGGCCTACAAACTGATATGACCCCCACGATGGAAAGAGAAGACGTTGTGGTTTTGGCCTACAAACCGATATGACCCCACGATGGAAAGAGAAGACGTTGTGGTTTTGGCCTACAAACTGATATGAACCCACGATGGAAAGAGAAGACGTTGTGGTTTTGGCCTACAAACTGATATGACCCCCACGATGGAAAGAGAAGACGTTGTGGTTTTGGCCTACAAACTGATATGACTCCCCGTTGTGGTTTTGGCCTACAAACTGATATGAACCCACGATGGAAAGAGAAGACGTTGTGGTTTTGGCCTACAAACTGATATGAACCCACGATGGAAAGAGAAGACGTTGTGGTTTTGGCCTACAAACTGATATGACCCCCACGATGGAAAGAGAAGACGTTGTGGTTTTGGCCTACAAACTGATATGACCCCACGATGGAAAGAGAAGACGTTGTGGTTTTGGCCTACAAACTGATATGACCCCACGATGGAAAGAGAAGACGTTGTGGTTTTGGCCTACAAACTGATATGACCCCCACGATGGAAAGAGAAGACGTTGTGGTTTTGGCCTACAAACTGATATGAACCCACGATGGAAAGAGAAGACGTTGTGGTTTATATTTTATTTTACTGTTGGTTTTGCCATTTCTGAATGTGCTATTCGATGCGTTTCTATGGGCTATAGCTGTTTTAAGCCAAATTCAATGTATTCATTATTTTATATATACCTACATGGGTCCGAAAGTCAGATTTTGGCAAAATGATTTATGGCAGTGGTCGCCAACCGGTCGATCGCGATCACGGCATTCCTGGTCGATCTTCACAGCATTCCTAGTCGATTTTCACGGCATTCCTAGTCGATCACCAAATATTTCTGTAGAAAGCCTACGAACGATTAAGGCTAGCGCTCCTTTTTTTAAATCATGTTGAGCTGGTGCTGGAAGGTGCACTTGATTCAAAGGTCCTGCGCACCGGGTAAAGTGTTCCCGTGCAACAAACTCCGCCTTCCCGGCGGACCGGCAAATCTGTGACTAAATCGTGTGCACCTACTGGTCTGCCCAATCGGATAGCTCAAATCACCGTGGCTACAGAGCTTCCAATCGGATAGCTCAAATCACCGTGGCTACAGAGCGTCCAATCGGATAGCTCAAATCACCGTGGCTACAGAGCGTCCAATCGGATAGCTCAAATCACCGTGGCTACAGAGCGTCCAATCGGATAGCTCAAATCACCGTGGCTACAGAGCGTCCAATCGGATAGCTCAAATCACCGTGGCTACAGAGCGTCCAATCGGATAGCTCAAATCACCGTGGCTACAGAGCGTCCAATCGGATAGCTCAAATCACCGTGGCTACAGAGCGTCCAATCGGATAGCTCAAATCACCGTGGCTACAGATCTTCCATGACCCTGACCACAGCCAAGTGTAATAGGCTACTAGCCTCTGTCAGATGTAATAACTGTCAACGAATAAAGCAAAGAACTGCTGGTTATATGACTGAGTTCATGTTTAAGTTTATATTCAGCTCTGTCACTGTTTTTATTCAACACTATTACAAAACGCTCTTCTCCGTACTTCCACTCGGGCTGCAGCTGCAGTGAGTCAGTAGCCAGGTATCGACAGCCCTGGCTTTATCATTATTAGCAGCTCGTCCTGTCCATTTTAATATTAAGGAATATTTCACTTTCTCTGGTCACAGGAACAACTTGAGTTTGTGCATGAGGCAGATGTGGTGCGACTCGAGTTTCGCCGTCAGGTGGAAGAGCGTGTCCCCTCTCTCTCTGGTCAGTCTCACCGGAGGAAAAGAAGGAGAGAGCAGGTGGAAGACCGTGTCCCCTCTCTCTCTGGTCAGTCTCACCGGAGGAAAAGAAGCAGAGAGCAGGTGGAAGACCGTGTCCCCTCTCTCTCTGGTCAGTCTCACCGGAGGAAAAGAAGTGTCCCCTCTCTCTCTGGTCAGTCTCACCGGAGGAAAAGAAGGAGAGAGCAGGTGGAAGACCGTGTCCCCTCTCTCTCTGGTCAGTCTCACCGGAGGAAAAGAAGGAGAGAGCAGGTGGAAGACCGTGTCCCCTCTCTTTCTGGTCAGTCTCACCGGAGGAAAAGAAGTGTCCCCTCTCTCTCTGGTCAGTCTCACCAGAGGAAAAGATGGAGAGAGCAGGTGGAAGACCATGTCCCCTCTCTCTCTGATCAGTCTCACCGGAGGAAAAGAAGGAGAGAGCAGGTGGAAGACCGTGTCCCCTCACTCTCTGGTCAGTCTCACCGGAGGAAAGGAAGGAGAGAGCAGGTGGAAGACCGTGTCCCCTCTCTCTCTGATCAGTCTCACCGGAGGAAAAGAAGGAGAGAGCAGGTGGAAGACCGTGTCCCCTCTCTCTCTGATCAGTCTCACCGGAGGAAAAGAAGGAGAGAGCAGGGACCGTGAGAGGCGGTAGGCTGTTGGTCGATAGGCTGTTGGTCGATAGGCTGTTAGTCGATAGGCTGTTAGTCGATATGTTGTTGGTCGATAGGCTGTTGGTCGATAGGCTGTTGGTCGATAGGCTGTTGGTCGATAGGCTGTTAGTCGATTGTTTGGTCGATAGGCTGTTAGTCGATTGTTTGGTCGATATGCTGTTAGTCGATATGCTGTTGGTCGATTGGCTGTTGGTCGATAGGCTGTTGGTCGATTGGCTGTTGGTCGATAGGCTGTTGGTCGATAGGCTGTTGGTCGATAGGCTGTTGGTCGATTGTTTGGTCGATAGGATGTTGGTCGATAGGCTGTTGGTCGATATGTTGTTGGTCGATAGGCTGTTGGTCGATTGTTTGGTCGATAGGCTGTTGGTCGATTGTTTGGTCGATAGGCTGTTGGTCGATAGGCTGTTGGTCGATATGCTGTTAGTCGATAGGCTGTTGGTCGATATGCTGTTGGTCGATAGGTTGGTCGATTGTTTGGTCGATAGGCTGTTGGTCGATAGGCTGTTGGTCGATTGTTTGGTCGATAGGCTGTTGGTCGATAGGCTGTTGGTCGATTGTTTGGTCGATAGGCTGTTAGTCTATAGGCTGTTGGTCGATAGGCTGTTGGTCGATAGGCTGTTGCTCGATAGGCTGTTGGTCGATAGGCTGTTGGTTGATAGGCTGTTGGTCGATATGCTGTTGGTCGATAGGCTGTTGGTCGATAGGCTGTTGGTCGATAGGCTGTTGGTCGATATGCTGTTAGTCGATAGGCTGTTGCTCGATAGGCTGTTGGTCGATAGGCTGTTAGTCGATAGGCTGTTGGTCGATAGGCTGTTGGTCGATATGCTGTTGGTCGATAGGCTGTTGGTCGATATGCTGTTAGTCGATATGCTGTTGGTCGATATGCTGTTGGTCGATAGGCTGTTGGTCGATAGGCTGTTGGTCGATATGTTGTTGGTCGATAGGCTGTTGGTCGATAGGCTGTTGGTCGATAGGCTGTTGGTCGATAGGCTGTTGGTCGATAGGCTGTTGGTCGATAGGCTGTTGGTCGATATGCTGTTGGTCGATAGGCTGTTGGTCGATAGGCTGTTGGTCGATAGGCTGTTGGTCGATATGTTGTTGGTCGATAGGCTGTTGGTCGATAGGCTGTTGGTCGATAGGCTGTTGGTCGATATGCTGTTGGTCGATATGCTGTTGGTCGATAGGCTGTTGGTCGATAGGCTGTTGGTCGATATGCTGTTGGTCGATTGTTTGGTCGATAGGCTGTTGGTCGATAGGCTGTTGGTCGATATGGCTGTTGGATAGGCTGTTGGTCGATAGGCTGTTGGTCGATATAGGCTGTTGGTCGATAGGCTGTTGGTCGATAGGCTGTTGGTCGATAGGCTGTTGGTCGATAGGCTGTTGGTCGATAGGCTGTTGGTCGATAGGCTGTTGGTCGATAGGCTGTTGGTCGATAGGCTGTTGGTCGATATGCTGTTGGTCGATATGCTGTTGGTCGATATGCTGTTGGTCGATAGGCTGTTGGTCGATAGGCTGTTGGTCGATATGCTGTTGGTCGATAGGCTGTTGGTCGATAGGCTGTTGGTCGATAGGCTGTTGGTTGGTCGATAGGCTGTTGGTCGATAGGCTGTTGGTCGATAGGCTGTTGGTCGATATGCTGTTGGTCGATAGGCTGTTGGTCGATATGCTGTTGGTCGATAGGCTGTTGGTCGATAGGCTGTTGGTCGATAGGCTGTTGGTCGATAGGCTGTTGGTCGATAGGCTGTTGGTCGATAGGCTGTTGGTCGATTGTTTGGTCGATAGGCTGTTGGTCGATAGGCTGTTGGTCGATAGGCTGTTGGTCGATAGGCTGTTGGTCGATGGCTGTTGGTCGATAGGCTGTTGGTCGATAGGCTGTTGGTCGATAGGCTGTTGGTCGATAGGCTGTTAGTCGATATGTTGTTGGTCGATAGGCTGTTGGTCGATAGGCTGTTAGTCGATAGGCTGTTGGTCGATAGGCTGTTGGTCGATAGGCTGTTGGTCGATATGTTGTTGGTCGATATGTTGTTGGTCGATATGCTGTTGGTCGATAGGCTGTTAGTCGATATGCTGTTGGTCGATATGCTGTTGGTCGATAGGCTGTTGGTCGATAGGCTGTTGGTCTGTTGGTCGATAGGCTGTTGGCTGTTAGTCGATAGGCTGTTGGTCGATAGGCTGTTGGTCGATAGGCTGTTGGTCGATAGGCTGTTGGTCGATATGTTGGTCGATAGGCTGTTGGTCGATATGCTGTTGGTCGATTGTTTGGTCGATAGGCTGTTGGTCGATAGGCTGTTGGTCGATAGGCTGTTGGTCGATAGGCTGTTGGTCGATAGGCTGTTGGTCGATAGGCTGTTGGTCGATAGGCTGTTGGTCGATAGGCTGTTGGTCGATAGGCTGTTGGTCGATATGCTGTTGGTCGATTGTTTGGTCGATAGGCTGTTGGTCGATATTGTTGCGTCGATAGGCTGTTGGTCGATAGGCTGTTGGTCGATAGGCTGTTGGTCGATATGCTGTTGGTCGATATGCTGTTGGTCGATAGGCTGTTGGTCGATAGGCTGTTGGTCGATAGGCTGTTGGTCGATAGGCTGTTGGTCGATAGGCTGTTGGTCGATATGATAGGCTGTTGGTCGATGGCTGTTGGTCGATAGGCTGTTGGTCGATAGGCTGTTGGTCGATAGGCTGTTGGTCGATAGGCTGTTTGGTCGATATGCTGTTGGTCGATAGGCTGTTTGGTCGATAGGCTGTTTGGTCGATAGGCTGTTGGTCTGTTGGTCGATAGGCTGTTGGTCGATAGGCTGTTGGTCGATTGTTTGGTCGATATGCTGTTGGTCGATTGTTTGGTCGATAGGCTGTTGGTCGATAGGCTGTTGGTCGATAGGCTGTTGGTCGATATGCTGTTGGTCGATTGTTTGGTCGATAGGCTGTTGGTCGATAGGCTGTTGGTCGATAGGCTGTT
The DNA here is from genome assembly GCF_034236695.1 of Oncorhynchus nerka. Classification (NCBI taxonomy): domain Eukaryota; kingdom Metazoa; phylum Chordata; class Actinopteri; order Salmoniformes; family Salmonidae; genus Oncorhynchus; species Oncorhynchus nerka. The sequence goes on from NC_088417.1 coordinate 4,565,157, forward strand.
GGTCGATAGGCTGTTGGTCGATAGGCTGTTGGTCGATAGGCTGTTGGTCGATAGGCTGTTGGTCTGTTGGTCGATAGGCTGTTGGTCGATAGGCTGTTGGTCGATAGGCTGTTGGTCGATAGGCTGTTGGTCGATAGGCTGTTGGTCGATTGTTTGGTCGATAGGCTGTTGGTCGATAGGCTGTTGGTCGATAGGCTGTTGGTCGATAGGCTGTTGGTCGATAGGCTGTTGGTCGATAGGCTGTTGGTCGATAGGCTGTTGGTCGATAGGCTGTTGGTCGATAGGCTGTTGGTCGATTGTTTGGTCGATAGGCTGTTGGTCGATAGGCTGTTGGTCGATAGGCTGTTGGTCGATTGTTTGGTCGATAGGCTGTTGGTCGATAGGCTGTTGGTCGATAGGCTGTTGGTCGATAGGCTGTTGGTCGATATGCTGTTGGTCGATAGGCTGTTGGTCGATAGGCTGTTGGTCGATAGGCTGTTGGTCGATAGGCTGTTGGTCGATATGCTGTTGGTCGATATGCTGTTGGTCGATAGGCTGTTGGTCGATAGGCTGTTGGTCGATAGGCTGTTGGTCGATAGGCTGTTGGTCGATAGGCTGTTGGTCGATAGGCTGTTGGTCGATAGGCTGTTGGTCGATAGGCTGTTGGTCGATAGGCTGTTGGTCGATAGGCTGTTGGTCGATAGGCTGTTGGTCGATAGGCTGTTGGTCGATAGGCTGTTGGTCGATAGGCTGTTGGTCGATAGGCTGTTGGTCGATAGGCTGTTGGTCGATAGGCTGTTGGTCGGCTGTTGGTCGATAGGCTGTTGGTCGATAGGCTGTTGGTCGATAGGCTGTTGGTCGATAGGCTGTTGGTCGATAGGCTGTTGGTCGATATGCTGTTGGTCGATAGGCTGTTGGTCGATAGGCTGTTGGTCGATAGGCTGTTGGTCGATAGGCTGTTGGTCGATAGGCTGTTGGTCGATAGGCTGTTGGTCGATTGGCTGTTGGTCGATAGGCTGTTGGTCGATATAGGCTGTTGGTCTGTTGGTCGATAGGCTGTTGGTTAGGCTGTTGGTCGATAGGCTGTTGGTCGATAGGCTGTTGGTGTTGGTCGATAGGCTGTTGGTCGATAGGCTGTTGGTCGATAGGCTGTTGGTCGATAGGCTGCTGTTGGTCGATAGGCTGTTGGTCGATAGGCTGTTGGTCGATAGGCTGTTGGTCGATAGGCTGTTGGTCGATATGGCTGTTGGTCGATATGCTGTTGGTCGATAGGCTGTTGGTCGATAGGCTGTTGGTCGATAGGCTGTTGGTCGATAGGCTGTTGGTCGATAGGCTGTTGGTCGATAGGCTGTTGGTCGATAGGCTGTTGGTCGATAGGCTGTTGGTCGATAGGCTGTTGGTCGATAGGCTGTTGGATCTGTTGGTCGATAGGCTGTTGGTCGATAGGCTGTTGGTCGATAGGCTGTTGGTCGATAGGCTGTTGGTCGATAGGCTGTTGGTCGATAGGCTGTTGGTCGATAGGCTGTTGGTCGATAGGCTGTTGGTCGATGGCTGTTGGTCGATAGGCTGTTGGTCGATAGCTGTTGGTCGATAGGCTGTTGGTCGATAGTTGCTGTTTGGTCGGTCGATATGCTGTTGGTCGATAGGCTGTTGGGTCGATAGGCTGTTGGTCGATAGGCTGTTGGTCGATATGCTGTTGCTCGATAGGCTGTTGGTCTGATCGATGCTGTTGGTCGATAGGCTGTTGGTCGATAGATATGCTGTTGGTCGATTGTTTGGTGATTGTTGGTCGATAGTGTTGGTCGATAGGCTGTTGGTCGATAGGCTGTTGGTCGATAGGCTGTTGGTCGATAGCTGTTGGTCGATTGTTTGGTCGATAGGCTGTTGGTCTATTGTTTGGTCGATAGGCTGTTGGTCGATAGGCTGTTGGTCGATAGGCTGTTGGTCGATAGGCTGTTGGTCGATATGCTGTTGGTCGATAGGCTGTTGGTCGATAGGCTGTTGGTCGATAGGCTGTTGGTCGATAGGCTGTTGGTCGATAGGCTGTTGGTCGATAGGCTGTTGCTCGATATGCTGTTGGTCGATAGGCTGTTAGTCGATAGGCTGTTGGTCGATAGGCTGTTGGTCGATATGTTGTTGGTCGATAGGCTGTTGGTCGATAGGCTGTTAGTCGATAGGCTGTTGGTCGATAGGCTGTTGGTCGATAGGCTGTTGGTCGATATGTTGTTGGTCGATATGTTGTTGGGCTGTTGGTCGATATGCTGTTGGTGTTGGTCGATAGGCTGTTGGTCGATATATGCTGTTGGTCGATAGGCTGTTGGTCGATAGGCTGTTGGTCGATAGGCTGTTGGTCGATATGGTTGGTCGTTGGTCGATTGTGTTGGTCGATAGGTTGGTCGATTGTTTGGTCGATAGGCTGTTGGTCGATAGGCTGTTGGTCGATAGGCTGTTGGTCGATAGGCTGTTGGTCGATAGGCTGTTGGTCGATAGGCTGTTGGTCGATAGGCTGTTGGTCGATAGGCTGTTGGTCGATAGGCTGTTGGTCGATGGCTGTTGGTCGATAGGCTGTTGGTCGATAGGCTGTTGGTCGATAGGCTGTTGGTCGATAGGCTGTTGGTCGATAGGCTGTTGGTCGATTTGGTCGATAGGCTGTTGGTCGATTGGCTGTTGATAGGCTGTTGGTCGATAGGCTGTTGGTCGATAGGCTGTTGGTCGATAGGCTGTTGGTCGATAGGCTGTTGGTCGATAGGCTGTTGGTCGATAGGCTGTTGGTCGATATGCTGTTGGTCGATAGGCTGTTGGTCGATAGGCTGTTGGTCGATAGGCTGTTGGTCGATAGGTTGGTCGATGTTGGTCGATAGGCTGTTGGTCGATAGGCTGTTGGTCGATAGGCTGTTGGTCGATAGGCTGTTGGTCGATAGGCTGTTGGTCGATATGCTGTTGGTCGATAGGCTGTTGTTGGTGTTGGTCGATAGGCTGTTGGTCGATAGGCTGTTGGTCGATAGGCTGTTGGTGATTGCTGTTGGTCGATAGGCTGTTGGTCGATAGGCTGTTGGTCGATAGGCTGTTGGTCGATAGGCTGTTGGTCGATAGGCTGTTGGTCGATAGGCTGTTGGTCGATAGGCTGTTGGTCGATAGGCTGTTGGTCGATAGGCTGTTGGTCGATAGGCTGTTGGTCGATAGGCTGTTGGTCGATTGTTTGGTCGATATGCTGTTGGTCGATTGTTTGGTCGATAGGCTGTTAGTCGATAGGCTGTTGGTCGATATGCTGTTGGTCGATTGTTTGGTCGATAGGCTGTTGGTCGATATGCTGTTGGTCGATTGTTTGGTCGATAGGCTGTTGGTCTATTGTTTGGTCGATAGGCTGTTGGTCGATAGGCTGTTGGTCGATAGGCTGTTGGTCGATAGGCTGTTGGTCGATATGCTGTTGGTCGATATGCTGTTGGTCGATAGGCTGTTGGTCGATAGGCTGTTGGTCGATAGGCTGTTAGTCAATAGGCTGTTAGTCGATAGGCTGTTGGTCGATATGCTGTTGGTCGATAGGCTGTTGGTCGATAGGCTGTTGGTCGATATGCTGTTGGTCGATAGGCTGTTGCTCGATAGGCTGTTGGTCGATAGGCTGTTGGTCGATTGTTTGGTCGATAGGCTGTTGGTCGATAGGCTGTTGGTCGATAGGCTGTTGGTCGATAGGCTGTTGGTCGATATGCTGTTGGTCGATTGTTTGGTCGATAGGCTGTTGGTCGATAGGCTGTTGGTCGATAGGCTGTTGGTCGATAGGCTGTTGGTCGATAGGCTGTTGGTCGATTGTTTGGTCGATAGGCTGTTGGTCGATAGGCTGTTGGTCGATAGGCTGTTGGTCGATAGCTGTTGGTCGATAGGCTGTTGGTCGATAGGCTGTTGGTCGATAGGCTGTTGGTCGATAGGCTGTTGGTCGATAGGCTGTTGGTCGATAGGCTGTTGGTCGATAGGCTGTTGGTCGATAGGCTGTTGGTCGATAGGCTGTTGGTCGATATGCTGTTGGTCGATAGGCTGTTGGTCGATGTTGGCTGTTGGTCGATGTTGGTGTTAGGCTGTTGGTCGATAGGCTGTTGGTCGGCTGTTTGGTCGATAGGCTGTTGGTCGATTGTGTTGGTCGATAGGCTGTTGGTCGATAGGCTGTTGGTCGATAGGCTGTTGGCTCGTTGGTCGATAGGCTGTTGGTCGATAGGCTGTTGGTCGATAGGCTGTTGGTCGATTGTTTGGTATGGGCTGTTGGTCGATAGGCTGTTGGTCGATAGGCTGTTGGTCGATAGGCTGTTGGTCGATAGGCTGTTGGTCGATAGGCTGTTGGTCGATTGTTGGTCGATAGGCTGTTGGTCGATATGGTTGGTCTGTTTGGTCGATAGGCTGTTGGTCGTTTGGTCGATAGGCTGTTGGTCGATAGGCTGTTGGTCGATAGGCTGTTGGTCGATTGTTTGGTCGATAGGCTGTTGGTCGATAGGCTGTTGGTCGATAGGCTGTTGGTCGATAGGCTGTTGGTCGATTGTTTGGTCGATAGGCTGTTGGTCGATAGGCTGTTGGTCGATAGGCTGTTGGTCGATAGGCTGTTGGTCGATAGGCTGTTGGTCGATTGTTTGGTCGATAGGCTGTTGGTCGATAGGCTGTTGGTCGATAGGCTGTTGGTCGATAGGCTGTTGGTCGGCTGTTGGTCGATAGGCTGTTGGTCGATTGTTTGGTCGATAGGCTGTTGGTCGATAGGCTGTTGGTCGATAGGCTGTTGGTCGATAGGCTGTTTGTCGATTGTTTGGTCGATAGGCTGTTGGTCGATAGGCTGTTGGTCGATAGGCTGTTGGTCGATAGGCTGTTTGTCGATTGTTTGGTCGATAGGCTGTTGGTCGATAGGCTGTTGGTCGATTGTTTGGTCGATAGGCTGTTGGTCGATATGCTGTTGGTCGATAGGCTGTTGGTCGATAGGCTGTTAGTCGATATGTTGTTGGTCGATAGGCTGTTTGTCGATTGTTTGGTCGATAGGCTGTTGGTCGATAGGCTGTTGGTCGATAGGCTGTTGGTCGATATGCTGTTGGTCGATAGGCTGTTGGTCGATAGGCTGTTAGTCGATATGTTGTTGGTCGATAGGCTGTTGGTCGATAGGCTGTTAGTCGATTGTTTGGTCGATAGGCTGTTGGTCGATTGTTTGGTCGATAAGCTGTTGGTCCATTGTTTGATCGATAGGCTGTTGGTCGATATGCTGTTAGTCGATAGGCTGTTAGTCGATATGCTGCTGGTCGATAGGCTGTTGGTCGATAGGCTGTTGGTCGATAGGCTGTTGGTCGATTGTTTGGTCGATAGGCTGTTGGTCGATAGGCTGTTGGTCGATTGTTTGGTCGATAGGCTGTTAGTCTATAGGCTGTTGGTCGATAGGCTGTTGGTCGATATGCTGTTGGTCGATAGGCTGTTAGTCTATAGGCTGTTGGTCGATAGGCTGTTGGCCGATATGCTGTTGGTCGATAGGCTGTTGGTCGATAGGCTGTTGGTCGATAGGCTGTTGGTCGATAGGCTGTTGGTCGATATGCTGTTAGTCGATAGGCTGTTGCTCGATAGGCTGTTGGTCGATAGGCTGTTGGTCGATAGGCTGTTGGTCGATATGCTGTTGGTCGATAGGCTGTTGGTCGATAGGCTGTTGGTCGATATGCTGTTGGTCGATATGCTGTTGGTCGATAGGCTGTTGGTCGATAGGCTGTTGGTCGATAGGCTGTTGGTCGATAGGCTGTTTGTCGATAGGCTGTTGGTCGATAGGCTGTTGGTCGATATGCTGTTGGTCGATAGGCTGTTGGTCGATATGCTTTTGGTCGATATGCTGTTGGTCGATATGCTGTTGGTCGATAGGCTGTTGGTCGATAGGCTGTTGGTCGATAGGCTGTTGGTCGATAGGCTGTTGGTCGATAGGCTGTTGGTCGATAGGCTGTTGCTCGATAGGCTGTTGGTCGATAGGCTGTTGGTCGATATGCTGTTGGTCGATTGTTTGGTCGATAGGCTGTTGGTCTATTGTTTGGTCGATAGGCTGTTGGTCGATAGGCTGTTAGTCTATAGGCTGTTGGTCGATAGGCTGTTGCTCGATAGGCTGTTGGTCGATAGGCTGTTGGTCGATAGGCTGTTGGTCGATATGCTGTTGGTCGATAGGCTGTTGGTCGATAGGCTGTTGGTCGATAGGCTGTTGGTCGATAGGCTGTTGCTCGATAGGCTGTTGGTCGATAGGCTGTTGGTCGATTGTTTGGTCGATAGGCTGTTAGTCGATATGCTGTTGGTCGATTGTTTGGTCGATATGCTGTTGGTCGATTGTTTGGTCGATATGCTGTTAGTCGATAGGCTGTTGGTCGATAGGCTGTTGGTCGATAGGCTGTTGGTCGATTGTTTGGTCGATAGGCTGTTAGTCGATAGGCTGTTGGTCGATTGTTTGGTCGATAGGCTGTTGGTCGATATGCTGTTGGTCGATAGGCTGTTGGTCGATAGGCTGTTGGTCGATAGGCTGTTGGTCGATATGCTGTTGGTCGATAGGCTGTTGCTCGATAGGCTGTTGCTCGATAGGCTGTTGCTCGATAGGCTGTTGGTCGATTGTTTGGTCGATAGGCTGTTAGTCGATAGGCTGTTGGTCGATTGTTTGGTCGATAGGCTGTTGGTCGATAGGCTGTTGGTCGATAGGCTGTTGGTCGATAGGCTGTTAGTCGATAGGCTGTTGGTCGATTGTTTGGTCGATAGGCTGTTAGTCGATAGGCTGTTGGTCGATTGTTTGGTCGATAGGCTGTTGGTCGATATGCTGTTGGTCGATAGGCTGTTGGTCGATAGGCTGTTGGTCGATAGGCTGTTGGTCGATATGCTGTTGGTCGATAGGCTGTTGCTCGATAGGCTGTTGCTCGATAGGCTGTTAGTCGATAGGCTGTTGGTCGATAGGCTGTTGGTCGATAGGCTGTTGGTCGATATGCTGTTGGTCGATAGGCTGTTGCTCGATAGGCTGTTGGTCGATAGGCTGTTGCTCGATAGGCTGTTGCTCGATAGGCTGTTGCTCGATAGGCTGTTGGTCGATATGATGTTGGTCGATTGGCTGTTGGTCGATTGGCTGTTGGTCGATTGTCTATACACACCACCGCAAACATGTCTATATATACTTTTCTGTAGTTGCGGATCAAACCTGCACAACGTTCAGGAGGAATTTTGGACCATTCCTCTTTACAAAACTGTTTCAGTTCAGCAATATTCTTGGGATGTCTGGTGTGAACTGCTCTCTTGAGGTCATGCCACAGCATCTCAATCGGGTTGAGGTCAGGACTCTGACTGGGCCACTCCAGAAGGTGATTTACTTCTGTGTTTTGGGTCGTTGTCCTGTTGCATCACCCAACTTCTGTTGAGCTTCAATTGGCGGACAGATTAGCCTTACATTCTCCTGCAAAATGTCTTGATTAACTTGGGAAATCTGTGGATGATAGCAAGCTGTCCAGGCCCTGAGGCAGCAAAGCAGCCCCAAACCATGATGCTCCCTCCAACATACTTTACAGTTGGGAGGAGGTTTTGATGTTGGTGTGCTGTGCCTTTTTTTCTCCCAAAATAATGTTTTTGTGTTCCTTCCAAACAACTCAACTTTAGTTTAATCTGTCCACAGAATATTTTGCCAGTAGCATTGTGGAACATCCAGGTGCACTTTTGAAAACTTCAGATGTGCAGAAATATTTTTGTTGGGACAGCAGTGGCTTCTTCTGTGGTGTCCTCCCATGAACACTGCTCTTGCTTAGAATAGTGTTTTTTCCATTTATTGACAATTTATCTTACCGTGGACTGATTAACATCAAGGCTTGTAGAGATACTTTTGTTACCCTTTCCAGCTTTATGCAAGTCAACAATTCTTCATCTTCTGAGATCTTTTTTGTTTGAGGCATGGTTCACATCAGGCAAGGCATCTCGTGAATAGCAAACTCACATTTTGAGAGTGTTTTTTTATAGGGCAGCTCTAACCAACATCTCCAATCTCGTCTCATTGATTGGACTCCAGGTTAGCTGACTCCTGACTCCAATTAGCTTTTGGAGAAGTCATTAGCCGAGGGGTTCATAACATTTTTCCAACCTACACTCTGAATGTTTAAATTATGTATTCAACTATAGGATGGTGTATATAGACAGTAGTTATATAGGATGGGGTGTATAGACAGTAGTTATATAGGATGGTGTGTCTAGACAGTAGTTATATAGGATGGTGTGTGTAGACAGTAGTTATATAGGATGGTGTGTATAGACAGTATAGACAGTAGTTATATAGGATGGTGTGTATAGACAGTAGTTATATAGGATGGTGTGTATATACAGTAGTTATATAGGATGGTGTGTATAGACAGTATAGACAGTAGTTATATAGGATGGTGTGTATAGACAGTAGTTATATAGGATGGTGTGTATAGACAGTCGTTATATAGGATGGTGTGTATAGACAGTAATTATATAGGATGGTGTGTATAGACAGTAGTTATATAGGATGGTGTGTATAGACAGTAGTTATATAGGATGGTGTGTATAGACAGTAGTTATATAGGATGGTGTGTATAGACAGTAGTTATATAGGATGGTGTGTATAGACAGTATAGACAGTAGTTATATAGGATGGTGTGTAGAGACAGTAGTTATATAGGATGGTGTGTATAGACAGTAGTTATATAGGATGGTGTGTATAGACAGTATAGACAGTAGTTATATAGGATGGTGTGTATAGACAGTATAGACAGTAGTTATATAGGATGGTGTGTATAGACAGTAGTTATATAGGATGGTGTGTATAGACAGTAGTTATATAGGATGGTGTGTATAGACAGTAGTTATATAGGATGGTGTGTATAGACAGTAGTTATATAGGATGGTGTGTAGAGACAGTAGTTATATAGGATGGTGTGTATAGACAGTATAGACAGTAGTTATATAGGATGGTGTGTATAGACAGTATAGACAGTAGTTATATAGGATGGTGTGTATAGACAGTAGTTATATAGGATGGTGTGTATAGACAGTAGTTATATAGGATGGTGTGTATAGACAGTATAGACAGTAGTTATATAGGATGGTGTGTATAGACAGTAGTTATATAGGATGGTGTGTATAGACAGTAGTTATATAGGATGGTGTGTGTATAGACAGTTACTTCCGGGTTGGAGCGAGCGGTCGCATCCACACTTCGGTCCGCAGGTAGTATAACTTTTTCATTACATTTCATTACATTTCATTATAGTACAACGGTTTGATTTGTCTAATCTTAGCAATTTCTTCTTAGCTAGCCACATAGCCGTCTTTGTATCAAAGATAATTGCGTAATTATCGTATTTCGTCGTCCTAAAGTAGTCTACACTGCTATCTGCCCAGCAGCTAGCCAGCTAGCTAACGTCCACCGTCTACCGAATAGCAGCACGGTAGAAACTGTAGAAACTATTACACTCAACTGAACGACTTGATTAGTGTAGTGTTAGCTAGCTACATAGTTGTCTTTGCTGTCTTCGTATCCAAGATAATTGTGTAGTTTAGAGTGTGTAGTTTTAGAGTGATTATCTTAATTTACCGAGGTTAGCTAGCCAGCTATTTGTCGTCCTTAACGTAGGAGACACTGCTAGCTAGCCAACAGCTAGCCAACGTCTACCGAATAGAACTTCCGCACTCAACAACCCGGTCCCTTTCCGCTTCGCTCCACAGGTAGTATCACATTTTCATTTCATTTCATTACAGTACAACGGTTTGATTTGTTTGATCGTAGCTAGCTACATAGCTAGCTACATAGCCGTCTTTGTATCAAAGATAATTGTGTAGTCTAGAGCGATTTTCTAGGTTAACTAGCCAGCTATTGTCGTTCTTTTAACGCAACGTAACGTAATCAACACTGCTAGCTAGCCAGCTAGCCCCCGAATAGCAGCACCGTAGAAACTATCACACTCAACGGAACGACTTGATTAGTGTAGTGTCAACAACGCAGCCACTGCCAGCTAGCCTACAAAGTCAACAACACAGCCACTGCCAGCTAGCCTACTTCAGCAGTACTGTATCATTTTAATCATTTTAGTCAATAAGATTCTTGCTACGTAAGCTTAACTTTCTGAACATTCGAGACGTGTAGTCCACTCGTCATTCCAATCTCCTTTGCATTAGCGTAGCCTCTTCTGTAGCCTGTCAACTATGTGTCTGTCTATCCCTGTTCTCTCCTCTCTGCACAGACCATACAAACGCTCCACACCGCGTGGCCGCGGCCACCCTAATCTGGTGGTCCCAGCGCGCACGACCCACGTGGAGTTCCAGGTCTCCGGTAGCCTCTGGAACTGCCGATCTGCGGCCAACAAGGCAGAGTTCATCTCAGCCTATGCTTCCCTCCAGTCCCTCGACTTCTTGGCACTGACGGAAACTTGGATCACCACAGATAACACTGCTACTCCTACTGCTCTCTCTTCGTCCGCCCACGTGTTCTCGCACACCCCGAGAGCTTCTGGTCAGCGGGGTGGTGGCACCGGGATCCTCATCTCTCCCAAGTGGTCATTCTCTCTTTCTCCCCTTACCCATCTGTCTATCGCCTCCTTTGAATTCCATGCTGTCACAGTTACCAGCCCTTTCAAGCTTAACATCCTTATCATTTATCGCCCTCCAGGTTCCTCGGAGAGTTCATCAATGAGCTTGATGCCTTGATAAGCTCCTTTCCTGAGGACGGCTCACCTCTCACAGTTCTGGGCGACTTTAACCTCCCCACGTCTACCTTTGACTCATTCCTCTCTGCCTCCTTCTTTCCACTCCTCTCCTCTTTTGACCTCACTCTCTCACCTTCCCCCCCTACTCACAAGGCAGGCAATACGCTCGACCTCATCTTTACTAGATGCTGTTCTTCCACTAACCTCATTGCAACTCCCCTCCAAGTCTCCGACCACTACCTTGTATCCTTTTCCCTCTCGCTCTCATCCAACACTTCCCACACTGCCCCTACTCGGATGGTATCGCGCCGTCCCAACCTTCGCTCTCTCTCCCCCGCTACTCTCTCCTCTTCCATCCTATCATCTCTTCCCTCTGCTCAAACATTCTCCAACCTATCTCCTGATTCTGCCTCCTCAACCCTCCTCTCCTCCCTTTCTGCATCCTTTGACTCTCTATGTCCCCTATCCTCCAGGCCGGCTCGGTCCTCCCCTCCCGCTCCGTGGCTCGACGACTCATTGCGAGCTCACAGAACAGGGCTCCGGGCAGCCGAGCGGAAATGGAGGAAAACTCGCCTCCCTGCGGACCTGGCATCCTTTCACTCCCTCCTCTCTACATTTTCCTCTTCTGTCTTTGCTGCTAAAGCCACTTTCTACCACTCTAAATTCCAAGCATCTGCCTCTAACCCTAGGAAGCTCTTTGCCACCTTCTCCTCCCTCCTGAATCCTCCTCCCCCTCCCCCTCCTCCCTCTCTGCAGATGACTTCGTCAACCATTTTGAAAAGAAGGTCGACGACATCCGATCCTCGTTTGCTAAGTCAAACGACACCGCTGGTTCTGCTCACACTGCCCTACCCTGTGCTCTGACCTCTTTCTCCCCTCTCTCTCCAGATGAAATCTCGCGTCTTGTGACGGCCGGCCGCCCAACAACCTGCCCGCTTGACCCTATCCCCTCCTCTCTTCTCCAGACCATTTCCGGAGACCTTCTCCCTTACCTCACCTCGCTCATCAACTCATCCCTGACCGCTGGCTACGTCCCTTCCGTCTTCAAGAGAGCGAGAGTTGCACCCCTTCTGAAAAAACCTACACTCGATCCCTCCGATGTCAACAACTACAGACCAGTATCCCTTCTTTCTTTTTTTTTTTTCTTTTTTCTCCAAAACTCTTGAACGTGCCGTCCTTGGCCAGCTCTCCCGCTATCTCTCTCAGAATGACCTTCTTGATCCAAATCAGTCAGGTTTCAAGACTAGTCATTCAACTGAGACTGCTCTTCTCTGTATCACGGAGGCGCTCCGCACTGCTAAAGCTAACTCTCTCTCCTCTGCTCTCATCCTTCTAGACCTATCGGCTGCCTTCGATACTGTGAACCATCAGATCCTCCTCTCCACCCTCTCCGAGTTGGGCATCTCCGGCGCGGCCCACGCTTGGATTGCGTCCTACCTGACAGGTCGCTCCTACCAGGTGGCGTGGCGAGAATCTGTCTCCTCACCACGTGCTCTCACCACTGGTGTCCCCCAGGGCTCTGTTCTTGGCCCTCTCCTATTCTCGCTATACACCAAGTCACTTGGCTCTGTCATAACCTCACATGGTCTCTCCTATCATTGCTATGCAGACGACACACAATTAATCTTCTCCTTTCCCCCTTCTGATGACCAGGTGGCGAATCGCATCTCTGCATGTCTGGCAGACATATCAGTGTGGATGACGGATCACCACCTCAAGCTGAACCTCGGCAAGACGGAGCTGCTCTTCCTCCCGGGGAAGGACTGCCCGTTCCATGATCTCGCCATCACGGTTGACAACTCCATTGTGTCCTCTCCCAGAGCGCTAAGAACCTTGGCGTGATCCTGGACAACACCCTGTCGTTCTCAACTAACATCAAGGCGGTGGCCCGTTCCTGTAGGTTCATGCTCTACAACATCCGCAGAGTACGACCCTGCCTCACACAGGAAGCGGCGCAGGTCCTAATCCAGGCACTTGTCATCTCCCGTCTGGATTACTGCAACTCGCTGTTGGCTGGGCTCCCTGCCTGTGCCATTAAACCCCTACAACTCATCCAGAACGCCGCAGCCCGTCTGGTGTTCAACCTTCCCAAGTTCTCTCACGTCACCCTGCTCCTCCGCTCTCTCCACTGGCTTCCAGATGAAGCTCGCATCCGCTACAAGACCATGGTGCTTGCCTACGGAGCAGTGAGGGGAACGGCACCTCAGTACCTCCAGGCTCTGATCAGGCCCTACACCCAAACAAGGGCACTGCGTTCATCCACCTCTGGCCTGCTCGCCTCCCTACCACTGAGGAAGTACAGTTCCCGCTCAGCCCAGTCAAAACTGTTCGCTGCTCTGGCCCCCCAATGGTGGAACAAACTCCCTCACGACGCCAGGACAGCGGAGTCAATCACCACCTTCCGGAGACACCTGAAACCCCACCTCTTCAAGGAATACCTAGGATAGGATAAAGTAATCCTTCTCACCCCCCTTAAAAGATTTAGATGCACTATTGTAAAGTGGCTGTTCCACTGGATGTCACAAGGTGAAAGCACCAATTTGTAAGTCGCTCTGGATAAGAATGACTTAAATGTAAATGTAATGTAAATGTGTGTATAGACAGTAGTTATATAGGATGGTGTGTATAGACAGTATAGACAGTAGTTATATAGGATGGTGTGTAGAGACAGTAGTTATATAGGATGGTGTGTATAGACAGTATAGACAGTAGTTATATAGGATGGTGTGTATAGACAGTATAGACAGTAGTTATATAGGATGGTGTGTATAGACAGTAGTTATATAGGATGGTGTGTATAGACAGTAGTTATATAGGATGGTGTGTATAGACAGTATAGACAGTAGTTATATAGGATGGTGTGTATAGACAGTAGTTATATAGGATGGTGTGTATAGACAGTAGTTATATAGGATGGTGTGTATAGACAGTATAGACAGTAGTTATATAGGATGGTGTGTATAGACAGTATAGACAGTAGTTATATAGGATGGTGTGTATAGACAGTAGTTATACAGGATGGTGTGTATAGACAGTAGTTATATAGGATGGTGTGTATAGACAGTAGTTATATAGGATGGTGTGTATAGACAGTATAGACAGTAGTTATATAGGATGGTGTGTATAGACAGTAGTTATATAGGATGGTGTGTATAGACAGTATAGACAGTAGTTATATAGGATGGTGTGTATAGACAGTAGTTATATAGGATGGTGTGTATAGACAGTAGTTATATAGGATGGTGTGTATAGACAGTATAGACAGTAGTTATATAGGATGGTGTGTATAGACAGTAGTTATACAGGATGGTGTGTATAGACAGTATAGTTATATAGGATGGTGTGTATAGACAGTAGTTATATAGGATGGTGTGTATAGACAGTAGTTATATATGGTGTGTATGGTAGTTATATAGGATGGTGTGTATAGACAGTAGTTATATAGGATGGTGTGTATAGACAGTAGTTATATAGGATGGTGTGTATAGACAGTAGTTATATAGGATGGTGTGTATAGACAGTATAGACAGTAGTTATATAGGATGGTGTGTATAGACATTATAGACAGTAGTTATATAGGATGGTGTGTATAGACAGTAGTTATATAGGATGGTGTGTATAGACAGTAGTTATATAGGATGGTGTGTATAGACAGTATAGACAGTAGTTATATAGGATGGTGTGTATAGACAGTAGTTATATAGGATGGTGTGTATAGACTGTATAGACAGTAGTTATATAGGATGGTGTGTATAGACAGTATAGACAGTAGTTATATAGGATGGTGTGTATAGACAGTAGTTATATAGGATGGTGTGTATAGACAGTATAGACAGTAGTTATATAGGATGGTGTATATAGACAGTAGTTATATAGGATGGTGTATATAGACAGTAGTTATATAGGATAGTGTGTATAGACAGTAGTTATATAGGATGGTGTGTATAGACAGTAGTTATATAGGATGGTGTGTATAGACAGTAGTTATATAGGATGGTGTGTATAGACAGTAGTTATATAGGATGGTGTGTATAGACAGTAGTTATATAGGATGGTGTGTATAGACAGTATAGACAGTAGTTATATAGGATGGTGTGTATAGACAGTAGTTATATAGGATGGTGTGTATAGACAGTAGTTATATAGGATGGTGTGTATAGACAGTAGTTATATAGGATGGTGTGTATAGACAGTATAGACAGTAGTTATATAGGATGGTGTGTATAGACAGTATAGACAGTAGTTATATAGGATGGTGTGTATAGACAGTAGTTATATAGGATGGTGTGTATAGACAGTAGTTATATAGGATGGTGTGTATAGACAGTATAGACAGTAGTTATATAGGATGGTGTGTATAGACAGTAGTTATATAGGATGGTGTGTATAGACAGTAGTTATATAGGATGGTGTGTATAGACAGTATAGACAGTAGTTATATAGGATGGTGTGTATAGACAGTATAGACAGTAGTTATATAGGATGGTGTGTATAGACAGTATAGACAGTAGTTATATAGGATGGTGTGTATAGACAGTAGTTATATAGGATGGTGTGTATAGACAGTAGTTATATAGGATGGTGTGTATAGACAGTAGTTATATAGGATGGTGTGTATAGACAGTATAGACAGTAGTTATATAGGATGGTGTATATAGACAGTAGTTATATAGGATGGTGTATATAGACAGTAGTTATATAGGATAGTGTGTATAGACAGTAGTTATATAGGATGGTGTGTATAGACAGTAGTTATATAGGATGGTGTGTATAGACAGTAGTTATATAGGATGGTGTGTATAGACAGTAGTTATATAGGATGGTGTGTCTAGACAGTAGTTATATAGGATGGTGTGTATAGACAGTAGTTATATAGGATGGTGTGTATAGACAGTAGTTAAATAGGATGGTGTGTATAGACAGTAGTTATATAGAATGGTGTGTAGAGACAGTAGTTATATAGGATGGTGTGTATAGACAGTAGTTGTATAGCATGGTGTATATAGACAGTATAGACAGTAGTTAAATGGGATGGTGTGTATAGACAGTAGTTATATAGGATGGTGTGTATAGACAGTATAGACAGTAGTTATATAGGATGGTGTGTATAGACAGTAGTTATATAGGATGGTGTGTATAGACAGTAGTTATATAGGATGGTGTGTATAGACAGTAGTTATATAGGATGGTGTGTATAGACAGTTGTTATATAGGATGGTGTGTATAGACAGTAGTTATATAGGATGGTGTGTATAGACAGTAGTTATATAGGATGGTGTGTATAGACAGTATAGACAGTAGTTATATAGGATGGTGTGTATAGACAGTATAGACAGTAGTTATATAGGATGGTGTGTATAGACAGTAGTTATATAGGATGGTGTGTATAGACAGTAGTTATATAGGGATGGTGTGTATAGACAGTAGTTATATAGGATGGTGTGTATAGACAGTATAGACAGTAGTTATATAGGATGGTGTGTATAGACAGTAGTTATATAGGATGGTATGTATAGACAGTATAGACAGTAGTTATATAGGATGGTGTGTATAGACAGTATAGACAGTAGTTATATAGGATGGTGTGTATAGACAGTAGTTATATAGGATGGTGTGTATAGACAGTATAGACAGTAGTTATATAGGATGGTGTGTATAGACAGTAGTTATATAGGATGGTGTGTATAGACAGTAGTTAAATGGATGGTGTGTATAGACAGTATAGACAGTAGTTATATAGGATGGTGTGTATAGACAGTAGTTATATAGGATGGTGTGTATAGACAGTAGTTATATAGGATGGTGTGTATAGACAGTATAGACAGTAGTTATATAGGATGGTGTGTATAGACAGTATAGACAGTAGTTATATAGGATGGTGTGTAGAGACAGTAGTTATATAGGATGGTGTGTATAGACAGTATAGACAGTAGTTATATAGGATGGTGTGTATAGACAGTAGTTATATAGGATGGTGTGTATAGACAGTAGTTATATAGGATGGTGTGTAGAGACAGTAGTTATATAGGATGGTGTGTATAGACAGTAGTTGTATAGGATGGTGTATAGAGACAGTAGTTATATAGGATGGTGTGTATAGACAGTAGTTATATAGGATGGTGTGTAGAGACAGTAGTTATATAGGATGGTGTGTATAGACAGTATAGACAGTAGTTATATAGGATGGTGTGTATAGACAGTATAGACAGTAGTTATATAGGATGGTGTGTATAGACAGTAGTTATATAGGATGGTGTGTATAGACAGTATAGACAGTAGTTATATAGGATGGTGTGTAGAGACAGTAGTTATATAGGATGGTGTGTATAGACAGTAGTTGTATAGGATGGTGTATATAGACAGTAGTTATATAGGATGGTGTGTATAGACAGTAGTTATATAGGATGGTGTGTATAGACAGTAGTTATATAGGATGGTGTGTATAGACAGTATAGACAGTAGTTATATAGGATGGTGTGTATAGACAGTAGTTATATAGGATGGTGTGTATAGACAGTAGTTATATAGGATGGTGTGTGTAGACAGTAGTTATATAGGATGGTGTGTATAGACAGTATAGACAGCAGTTATATAGGATGGTGTGTATAGACAGTATAGACAGTAGTTATATAGGATGGTGTGTATAGACAGTAGTTATATAGGATGGTGTGTATAGACAGTATAGACAGTAGTTATATAGGATGGTGTATATAGACAGTAGTTATATAGGATGGTGTGTGTAGACAGTAGTTATATAGGATGGTGTGTATAGACAGTATAGACAGTAGTTATATAGGATGGTGTGTATAGACAGTAGTTATATAGGATGGTGTGTATAGACAGTATAGACAGTAGTTATATAGGATGGTGTATATAGACAGTAGTTATATAGGATGGTGTATATAGACAGTAGTTATATAGGATAGTGTGTATAGACAGTAGTTATATAGGATGGTGTGTATAGACAGTAGTTATATAGGATGGTGTGTATAGACAGTATAGACAGTAGTTATATAGGATGGTGTGTATAGACAGTAGTTTTATAGGATGGTGTGTGTAGACAGTAGTTATATAGGATGGTGTGTATAGACAGTATAGACAGTAGTTATATAGGATGGTGTGTATAGACAGTAGTTATATAGGATGGTGTGTGTAGACAGTAGTTATATAGGATGGTGTGTATAGACAGTATAGACAGTAGTTATATAGGATGGTGTGTATAGACAGTATAGACAGTAGTTATATAGGATGGTGTGTATAGACAGTAGTTATATAGGATGGTGTGTATAGACAGTATAGACAGTAGTTATATAGGATGGTGTATATAGACAGTAGTTATATAGGATGGTGTATATAGACAGTAGTTATATAGGATGGTGTGTATAGACAGTAGTTTTATAGGATGGTGTGTGTAGACAGTAGTTATATAGGATGGTGTGTATAGACAGTAGTTATATAGGATGGTGTGTATAGACAGTATAGACAGTAGTTATATAGGATGGTGTGTATAGACAGTAGTTATATAGGATGGTGTGTATAGACAGTAGTTATATAGGATGGTGTGTATAGACAGTAGTTATATAGGATGGTGTGTATAGACAGTATAGACAGTAGTTATATAGGATGGTGTGTATAGACAGTATAGACAGTAGTTATATAGGATGGTGTGTATAGACAGTAGTTATATAGATGGTGTGTATAGACAGTAGTTATATAGGATGGTGTGTATAGACAGTATAGACAGTTTATATAGGATGGTGTGTATAGACAGTAGTTATATAGGATGGTGTGTATAGACAGTAGTTATATAGGATGGTGTGTATAGACAGTATAGACAGTAGTTATATAGGATGGTGTGTATAGACAGTATAGACAGTAGTTATATAGGATGGTGTGTATAGACAGTATAGACAGTAGTTATAGGATGGTGTGTATAGACAGTAGTTATATAGGATGGTGTGTATAGACAGTAGTTATATAGGATGGTGTGTATAGACAGTAGTTATATAGGATGGTGTGTATAGACAGTATAGTTTATATAGGATGGTGTATATAGACAGTAGGACAGTAGTTATATAGGATAGTGTGTATAGACAGTAGTTATATAGGATGGTGTGTATAGACAGTAGTTATATAGGATGGTGTGTATAGACAGTAGTTATATAGGATGGTGTGTATAGACAGTAGTTATATAGGATGGTGTGTCTAGACATAGTTATATAGGATGGTGTGTATAGACAGTAGTTATATAGGATGGTGTGTATAGACAGTAGTTAAATAGGATGGTGTGTATAGACAGTAGTTATATAGAATGGTGTGTAGAGACAGTAGTTATATAGGATGGTGTGTATAGACAGTAGTTGTATAGCATGGTGTATATAGACAGTATAGACAGTAGTTAAATGGGATGGTGTGTATAGACAGTAGTTATATAGGATGGTGTGTATAGACAGTATAGACAGTAGTTATATAGGATGGTGTATAGACAGTAGTTATATAGGATGGTGTGTATAGACAGTAGTTATATAGGATGGTGTGTATAGACAGTAGTTATATAGGATGGTGTGTATAGACAGTTGTTATATAGGATGGTGTGTATAGACAGTAGTTATATAGGATGGTGTGTATAGACAGTAGTTATATAGGATGGTGTGTATAGACAGTATAGACAGTAGTTATATAGGATGGTGTGTATAGACAGTATAGACAGTAGTTATATAGGATGGTGTGTATAGACAGTAGTTATATAGGATGGTGTGTATAGACAGTAGTTATATAGGGATGGTGTGTATAGACAGTAGTTATATAGGATGGTGTGTATAGACAGTATAGACAGTAGTTATATAGGATGGTGTGTATAGACAGTAGTTATATAGGATGGTGTGTATAGACAGTATAGACAGTAGTTATATAGGATGGTGTGTATAGACAGTATAGACAGTAGTTATATAGGATGGTGTGTATAGACAGTAGTTATATAGGATGGTGTGTATAGACAGTATAGACAGTAGTTATATAGGATGGTGTGTATAGACAGTAGTTATATAGGATGGTGTGTATAGACAGTAGTTAAATGGGATGGTGTGTATAGACAGTATAGACAGTAGTTATATAGGATGGTGTGTATAGACAGTAGTTATATAGGATGGTGTGTATAGACAGTAGTTATATAGGATGGTGTGTATAGACAGTATAGACAGTAGTTATATAGGATGGTGTGTATAGACAGTATAGACAGTAGTTATATAGGATGGTGTGTAGAGACAGTAGTTATATAGGATGGTGTGTATAGACAGTATAGACAGTAGTTATATAGGATGGTGTGTATAGACAGTAGTTATATAGGATGGTGTATAGACAGTAGTTATATAGGATGGTGTGTAGAGACAGTAGTTATATAGGATGGTGTGTATAGACAGTAGTTGTATAGGATGGTGTATAGAGACAGTAGTTATATAGGATGGTGTGTATAGACAGTAGTTATATAGGATGGTGTAGAGACAGTTTATATAGGATGGTGTGTATAGACAGTATAGACAGTTTATATAGGATGGTGTGTATAGACAGTATAGACAGTAGTTATATAGGATGGTGTGTATAGACAGTAGTTATATAGGATGGTGTGTAGACAGTATAGACAGTAGTTATATAGGATGGTGTGTAGAGACAGTAGTTATATAGGATGGTGTGTATAGACAGTAGTTGTATAGGATGGTGTATATAGACAGTAGTTATATAGGATGGTGTGTATAGACAGTAGTTATATAGGATGGTGTGTATAGACAGTAGTTATATAGGATGGTGTGTATAGACAGTATAGACAGTAGTTATATAGGATGGTGTGTATAGACAGTAGTTATATAGGATGGTGTGTATAGACAGTAGTTATATAGGATGGTGTGTGTAGACAGTAGTTATATAGGATGGTGTGTATAGACAGTATAGACAGCAGTTATATAGGATGGTGTGTATAGACAGTATAGACAGTAGTTATATAGGATGGTGTGTATAGACAGTAGTTATATAGGATGGTGTGTATAGACAGTATAGACAGTAGTTATATAGGATGGTGTGTGTAGACAGTAGTTATATAGGATGGTGTGTATAGACAGTATAGACAGTAGTTATATAGGATGGTGTGTATAGACAGTAGTTATATAGGATGGTGTGTATAGACAGTATAGACAGTAGTTATATAGGATGGTGTATATAGACAGTAGTTATATAGGATGGTGTATATAGACAGTAGTTATATAGGATAGTGTGTATAGACAGTAGTTATATAGGATGGTGTGTATAGACAGTAGTTATATAGGATGGTGTGTATAGACAGTATAGACAGTAGTTATATAGGATGGTGTGTATAGACAGTAGTTTTATAGGATGGTGTGTGTAGACAGTAGTTATATAGGATGGTGTGTATAGACAGTATAGACAGTAGTTATATAGGATGGTGTGTATAGACAGTAGTTATATAGGATGGTGTGTGTAGACAGTAGTTATATAGGATGGTGTGTATAGACAGTATAGACAGTAGTTATATAGGATGGTGTGTATAGACAGTATAGACAGTAGTTATATAGGATGGTGTGTATAGACAGTAGTTATATAGGATGGTGTATAGACAGTATAGACAGTAGTTATATAGGATGGTGTATATAGACAGTAGTTATATAGGATGGTGTATATAGACAGTAGTTATATAGGATGGTGTGTATAGACAGTAGTTTTATAGGATGGTGTGTGTAGACAGTAGTTATATAGGATGGTGTGTATAGACAGTAGTTTTATAGGATGGTGTGTGTGTAGACAGTAGTTATATAGGATGGTGTGTATAGACAGTATAGACAGTAGTTATATAGGATAGTGTGTATAGACAGTAGTTATATAGGATGGTGTGTATAGACAGTATAGACAGTAGTTATATAGGATGGTGTATATAGACAGTAGTTATATAGGATGGTGTATATAGACAGTAGTTATATAGGATGGTGTGTATAGACAGTAGTTTTATAGGATGGTGTATATAGACAGTAGTTATATAGGATGGTGTGTATAGACAGTAGTTTTATAGGATGGTGTGTGTAGACAGTAGTTATATAGGATGGTGTGTATAGACAGTATAGACAGTAGTTATATAGGATAGTGTGTATAGACAGTAGTTATATAGGATGGTGTGTATAGACAGTAGTTATATAGGATGGTGTGTATAGACAGTAGTTATATAGGATGGTGTGTATAGACAGTAGTTATTTAGGATGGTGTGTCTAGACAGTAGTTATATAGGATGGTGTGTATAGACAGTAGTTATATAGGATGGTGTGTATAGACAGTAGTTAAATAGGATGGTGTGTATAGACAGTAGTTATATAGAATGGTGTGTAGAGACAGTAGTTATATAGGATGGTGTGTATAGACAGTAGTTGTATAGCATGGTGTATATAGACAGTATAGACAGTAGTTAAATGGGATGGTGTGTATAGACAGTAGTTATATAGGATGGTGTGTATAGACAGTAGTTATATAGGATGGAGTGTATAGACAGTAGTTATATAGGATGGTGTGTATAGACAGTTGTTATATAGGATGGTGTGTATAGACAGTAGTTATATAGGATGGTGTGTATAGACAGTAGTTATATAGGATGGTGTGTATAGACAGTATAGACAGTAGTTATATAGGATGGTGTGTATAGACAGTAGTTATATAGGATGGTGTGTATAGACAGTATAGACAGTAGTTATATAGGATGGTGTGTATAGACAGTATAGACAGTAGTTATATAGGATGGTGTGTATAGACAGTAGTTATATAGGATGGTGTGTATAGACAGTAGTTATATAGGATGGTGTGTATAGACAGTAGTTATATAGGATGGTGTGTATAGACAGTATAGACAGTAGTTATATAGGATGGTGTGTATAGACAGTATGGACAGTAGTTATATAGGATGGTGTGTATAGACAGTAGTTATATAGGATGGTGTGTATAGACAGTATAGACAGTAGTTATATAGGATGGTGTGTATAGACAGTAGTTATATAGGATGGTGTGTATAGACAGTATAGACAGTAGTTATATAGGATGGTGTTTATAGACAGTAGTTATATAGGATGGTGTGTATAGACATTAGTTATATAGGATGGTGTGTATAGACAGTAGTTATATAGGATGGTGTGTAGAGACAGTAGTTATATAGGATGGTGTGTATAGACAGTATAGACAGTAGTTATATAGGATGGTGTGTATAGACAGTATAGACAGTAGTTATATAGGATGGTGTGTATAGATAGTAGTTATATAGGATGGTGTGTATAGACAGTATAGACAGTAGTTATATAGGATGGTGTGTATAGACAGTAGTTATATAGGATGGTGTGTATAGACAGTATAGACAGTAGTTATATAGGATGGTGTGTAGAGACAGTAGTTATATAGGATGGTGTGTATAGACAGTAGTTGTATAGGATGGTGTATATAGACAGTAGTTATATAGGATGGTGTGTATAGACAGTAGTTATATAGGATGGTGTGTATAGACAGTAGTTATATAGGATGGTGTGTATAGACAGTATAGACAGTAGTTATATAGGATGGTGTGTATAGACAGTAGTTATATAGGATGGTGTGTATAGACAGTATAGACAGTAGTTATATAGGATGGTGTGTATAGACAGTAGTTATATAGGATGGTGTGTATAGACAGTAGTTCCAAATCAAATCAAATCACATTTTATTTGTCACATACACATGGTTAGCAGATGTTAATGCGAGTGTAGCGAAATGCTTGTGCTTCTAGTTCCGACAATGCAGTGATAACCAACAAGTAATCTAACTAACAATTCCAAAACTACTGTCTTATACACAGTGTAAGGGGATAAGGAATATGTACATAAGGATATATGAATGAGTGATGGTACAGAGCAGCATACAGTAGATGGTATCGAGTACAGTATATACATATGAGATGAGTATGTAGACAAAGTAAACAAAGTGGCATAGTTAAAGTGGCTAGTGACATAAGAATGCAGTCGATGATCTAGAGTACAGTATATACATATGCATATGAGATGAATAGTGTAGGGTAAGTAACATTATATAAGGTAGCATTGTTTAAAGTGGCTAGTGATATATTTACAGCATTTCCCATCAATTCCCATTATTAAAGTGGCTGGAGTTGGGTCAGTGTCAATGACAGTGTGTTGGCAGCAGCCACTCAATGTTAGTGATTGCTGTTTAACAGTCTGATGGCCTTGAGATAGAAGCTGTTTTTCAGTCTCTCGGTCCCAGCTTTGATGCACCTGTACTGACCTCGCCTTCTGGATGATAGCGGGGTGAACAGGCAGTGGTTCGGGTGGTTGATGTCCTTGATGATCTTTATGGCCTTCCTGTAACATCGGGTGGTGTAGGTGTCCTGGAGGGCAGGTAGTTTGCCCCCGGTGATGCGTTGTGCAGACCTCACTACCCTCTGGAGAGCCTTACGGTTGAGGGCGGAGCAGTTGCCGTACCAGGCGGTGATACAGCCCGCCAGGATGCTCTCGATTGTGCATCTGTAGAAGTTTGTGAGTGCTTTTGGTGACAAGCCGAATTTCTTCAGCCTCCTGAGGTTGAAGAGGCGCTGCTGCGCCTTCTTCACGACGCTGTCAGTGTGAGTGGACCAATTCAGTTTGTCTGTGATGTGTATGCCGAGGAACTTAAAACTTGCTACCCTCTCCACTACTGATCCATCGATGTGGATAGGGGGTGTTCCTCTGCTGTTTCCTGAAGTCCACAATCATCTCCTTAGTTTTGTTGACGTTGAGTGTGAGGTTATTTTCCTGACACCACACTCCGAGGGCCCTCACCTCCTCCCTGTAGGCCGTCTCGTCGTTGTTGGTAATCAAGCCTACCACTGTTGTGTCGTCCGCAAACTTGATGATTGAGTTGGAGGCGTGCATGGCCACGCAGTCGTGGGTGAACAGGGAGTACAGGAGAGGGCTCAGAACGCACCCTTGTGGGGCCCCGTGTTGAGGATCAGCGGGAGGAGATGTTGTTGCCTACCTCACCACCTGTGGGCGGCCCGTCAGGAAGTCCAGTACCCAGTTGCACAGGGGCGGGGTCGAGACCCAGGGTCTCGAGCTTGAGGACGAGCTTGGAGGGTACTATGGTATTGAATGCCGAGCTGTAGTCGATGAACAGCATTCTCACATAGGTATTCCTCTTGTCCAGGTGGGTTAGGGCAGTGTGCAGTGTGGTTGAGATTGCATCGTCTGTGGACCTATTTGGGCGGTAAGCAAATTGGAGTGGGTCTAGGGTGTCAGGTAGGGTGGAGGTGATATGGTCCTTGACTAGTCTCTCAAAGCACTTCATGATGACGGAAGTGAGTGCTACGGGCGGTAGTCGTTTAGCTCAGTTACCTTAGCTTTCTTGGGAACAGGAACAATGGTGGCCCTCTTGAAGCATGTGGGAACAGCAGACTGGTATAGGGATTGATTGAATATGTCCGTAAACACACCGGCCAGCTGGTCTGCGCATGCTCTGAGGGCGCGGCTGGGGATGCCGTCTGGGCCTGCAGCCTTGCGAGGGTTAACACGTTTAAATGTCTTACTCACCTCGGCTGCAGTGAAGGAGAGACCGCATGTTTTCGTTGCAGGCCGTGTCAGTGGCACTGTATTGTTCTCAAAGCGGGCAAAAAGTGATTTAGTCTGCCTGGGAGCAAGACATCCTGGTCCGTGACTGGGCTGGGTTTCTTCTTGTAGTCCGTGATTGACTGTAGACCCTGCCACATGCCTCTTGTGTCTGAGCCATTGAATTGAGATTCCACTTTGTCTCTGTACTGACGCTTAGCTTGTTTAATAGCCTTGCGGAGGGAATAGCTGCATTGTTTATATTCGGACATATTACCAGACACCTTGCCCTGATTAAAAGCAGTGGTTCGCGCTTTCAGTTTCACGCGAATGCTGCCATCAATCCACGGTTTCTGGTTTGGGAATGTTTTTATCGTTGCTATGGGAACGACATCTTCGACGCACGTTCTAATGAACTCGCACACCGAATCAGCGTATTCGTCAATATTTCCATCTGACGCAATACGAAACATGTCCCTGTCCACGTGATGGAAGCAGTCTTGGAGTGTGGAGTCAGCTTGGTCTGACCAGCGTTGGACAGACCTCAGCGTGGGAGCCTCTTGTTTTAGTTTCTGCCTGTAGGCAGGGATCAGCAAAATGGAGTCGTGGTCAGCTTTTCCGAAAG
>NC_088417.1:4596039-4608539 GCF_034236695.1 Oncorhynchus nerka
CAGTAGAGACCCAGCCTACGTCTGGATAGCTTCATCCCATTCAGACAGTAGAGACCCAGCCTACGTCTGGACAGCTTCATCACATTCAGACAGTAGAGACCCAGCCTACGTCTGGACAGCTTAATTCAGACTGTAGAGGCCCAGCCTACGTCTGGACAGCTTCATTCAGACAGTAAAGGCCCAGCCTACGTCTGGACAGCTTCATTCAGACAGTAAAGGCCCAGCCTACGTCTGGACAGCTTCATTCAGACAGTAGAGACACAGCCTACGTCTGGACAGCTTCATTCAGACAGTAGAGACCCAGCCTACGTCTGGACAGCTTCATCACATTCAGAAAGTAGTGGCCCAGCCTATGTCTGGACAGCTTCATTCAGACAGTAGAGACCCAGCCTACGTCTGGACAGCTTCATTCAGACAGTAGAGGCCCAGCCTACGTCTGGACAGCTTCATCACATTCAGACAGTAGAGACCCAGCCTACGTCTGGACAGCTTCATTCAGACAGTAGAGATCCAGCATACGTCTGGACAGCTTCATCCCATTCAGACAGTAGAGACCCAGCCTACGTCTGGATAGCTTCATTCAGACAGTAGAGACCCAGCCTACGTCTGGATAGCTTCATCCCATTCAGACAGTAGAGACCCAGTCTACGTCTGGACAGCTTCATTCAGACAGTAGAGACCCAGCCTACGTCTGGACAGCTTCATTCAGACAGTAGAGACCCAGCCTACGTCTGGACAGCTTCATTCAGACAGTAGAGACTCAGCCTACTTCTGGATAGCTTCATTCAGACAGTAGAGACCCAGCCTACGTCTGGACAGCTTCATCCCATTCAGACAGTAGAGACCCAGCCTATGTCTGGACAGCTTCATTCAGACAGTAGAGGCCCAGCCTACGTCTGGACAGCTTCATTCCATTCAGACAGTAGAGACCCAGCCTACGTCTGGACAGCTTCATTCAGACAGTAGAGACTCAGCCTACTTCTGGATAGCTTCATTCAGACAGTAGAGGCCCAGCCTACGTCTGGACAGCTTCATTCAGACAGTAAAGGCCCAGCCTACGTCTGGACAGCTTCATTCAGACAGTAGAGACACAGCCTACGTCTGGACAGCTTCATCACATTCAGACAGTAGTGGCCCAGCCTATGTCTGGACAGCTTCATTCAGACAGTAGAGACCCAGCCTACGTCTGGACAGCTTCATTCAGACAGTAGAGGCCCAGCCTACGTCTGGACAGCTTCATCACATTCAGACAGTAGAGACCCAGCCTACGTCTGGACAGCTTCATTCAGACAGTAGAGATCCAGCCTACGTCTGGACAGCTTCATCCCATTCAGACAGTAGAGACCCAGCCTACGTCTGGACAGCTTCATCACATTCAGACAGTAGAGACCCAGCCTACGTCTGGATAGCTTCATTCAGACAGTAGAGACCCAGCCTACGTCTGGATAGCTTCATCCCATTCAGACAGTAGAGACCCAGTCTACGTCTGGACAGCTTCATTCAGACAGTAGAGACCCAGCCTACGTCTGGACAGATTCATTCAGACAGTAGAGACCCAGCCTAAGTCTGGACAGCTTCATTCAGACAGTAGAGACCCAGTCTACGTCTGGACAGCTTCATTCAGACAGTAGAGACCCAGCCTACGTCTGGACAGCTTCATTCAGACAGTAGAGACCCAGCCTATGTCTGGACAGCTTCATTCAGACAGTAGAGACCCAGCCTACGTCTGGATAGCTTCATTCAGACAGTAGAGGCCCAGCCTACGTCTGGACAGCTTCATCACATTCAGACAGTAGAGACCCAGCCTACGTCTGGGCAGCTTCATCACATTCAGACAGTAGAGACCCAGCCTACGTCTGGATAGCTTCATTCAGACAGTAGAGACCCAGCCTACGTCTGGATAGCTTCATTCAGACAGTAGAGACCCAGCCTACGTCTGGATAACTTCATCACATTCAGACAGTAGAGACCCAGCCTACGTCTGGATAGCTTCATCCCATTCAGACAGTAGAGACCCAGTCTACGTCTGGATAGCTTCATCCCATTCAGACAGTAGAGACCCAGCCTACGTCTGGATAGCTTCATCCCATTCAGACAGTAGAGACCCAGCCTACGTCTGGATAGCTTCATTCAGACAGTAGAGACCCAGCCTACGTCTGGACAGCTTCATCACATTCAGACAGTAGAGACCCAGCCTACGTCTGGACAGCTTCATTCAGACAGTAGAGACCCAGCCTACGTCTGGATAGCTTCATCCCATTCAGACAGTAGAGACCCAGCCTACGTCTGGATAGCTTCATTCAGACAGTAGAGACCCAGCCTACGTCTGGATAGCTTCATCCCATTCAGACAGTAGAGACCCAGCCTACGTCTGGACAGCTTCATCACATTCAGACAGTAGAGACCCAGCCTACGTCTGGATAGCTTCATTCAGACAGTAGAGACCCAGCCTACGTCTGGACAGCTTCATTCAGACAGTAGAGACCCAGCCTACGTCTGGACAGCTTCATTCAGACAGTAGAGACCCAGCCTACGCCTGGATAGCTTCATTCAGACAGTAGAGACCCAGCCTACGTCTGGACAGCTTCATTCAGACAGTAGAGACCCAGCCTACGCCTGGATAGCTTCATTCAGACAGTAGAGACCCAGCCTACGTCTGGATAGCTTCATTCAGACAGTAGAGGCCCAGCCTACGTCTGGATAGCTTCATCACATTCAGACAATAGACAGAGAGACAGACAGAGAGAGAGAGAGAGACAGATATAGAGAGAGACAGAGAGAGAGAGAGTAGGGCTACATGTGTATATCGTAGATCAGCAGTCCTCCATATGTGTGTGTGTGTGTGTGTGTGTGTGTGTGTGTGTGCAGGTGTGTGTGTGTGCAGGTGTGTGTGCAGGTGTGTGTGCACAGTTGAACACAGTTGAAACATGAAACTGTCCTCAGAGGAAGGGCCAACACACATCTACACACACACACACACACACATATGTGTACCCTTTCTCTCACACTCTCTCTCGCTCTCTCACACACACTTATCAAAACGATGACTGACAGTGCAGTGTGTGCCAGGTAACGATGTGAGATCTAATGACCCTCTTTCTCTCCTCCCTTTGTCCCTCCCCTTTCCTCCTCCCCTTCCCCTCCTCCTCCTCTACCTTCCTCTTCCTCTCCTCTTCCAGCCCAGAAGGGTCTACTCCACCTCTCCCCGGACGTCTATCAAGAGATGGAGGCGAGCAGGAAACAGGGGGCCCCCGTTAACTACCTAACCCCCAAACTATCTGACCCCCTGGTCGTCCCTCTGTCCCCTGGACACACCCCCTACTACAGGTAGAATCGCTCTTTCATTCCCAAGTCTATCAAATAGCAATAAGGAGGGCTGAGCTGGGGTTAGTTCCCATGTCTACTAGATACCTAAACAGCTAGAGGAGAACTGAGCTGGGTTAGTTCCCCATGTGTACCAGATACCTAAACATCTAGAGGAGAACTGAGCTGGGGTTAGTTCCCCATGTGTACCAGATACCTAAACATCTAGAGGAGAACTGAGCTGGGGTTAGTTCCCCATGTGTACCAGATACCTAAACATCTAGAGGAGAACTGAGCTGGGGTAGTTCCCCACTGGCAGAATGTGTAATATCTTTATGTCTGAACGAGATGTTTACTAAGTTGTTTACTAAGATGTTTACTAAGATGTTTACTAAGATGTTTACTAAGATGTTTAATAAGATGTTTACTAAGATGTTTACTAAGTTGTTTACTAAGATGTTTAATAAGATGTTTACTAAGATGTTTACTAAGATGTTTACTAAGATGTTTACTAAGATGTTTAATAAGATGTTTACTAAGATGTTTAATAAGATGTTTACTAAGATGTTTACTAAGATGTTTACTAAGATGTTTAATAAAATGTTTACTAAGATGTTTACTAAGATGTTTACTAAGATGTTTACTAAGATGTTTACTAAGACATGTGACCTATTATTGTTCACTGCGTTTCTAAGATCGTTTTCTACCGTTTCTGTTTTACAGCCCCCCCGCGGTTGCCACGGCAGCCATGGCGAGGGAGCTGTTGATGAACGGGTCAGGAGAGGGGAGGTCTGGGGAGAACATAGGACTGAAGGGGAAGAGCTCTGTCCAGCCCTCACAGCAACTAGAGTACCTGGCTCAAATACAAGGCTTCCAGGTAGGGATGCAGTATGACACACTCTGATATAGTAGTAGACCTACACAGTATGTGTACACAAACACACACACACACACACACACACCTAAACCTAAACCTACGCAGACACACTCTGATACAGTAGTAGACTGACACGTGGAAAGTAGAGGGCTGAAGGCCTGGTCCTTATACCCTGTACCGTGTGTGTGTATGTCTATGTTTTCATTCACGTGTGTGTGTGTGTGTGTGTGTGTGTGTGTGTGTGTGTGTGTGTGTGTGTGTGTGTGTGTGTGTGTGTGTGCCTGTGCCTTAATTTAGGCCCCCATATCTGCCCTGCATACCACAGCCCTATTCCCAGATAGCAGTGCAACAGAGGCTGTTCATTCTACAGTTTAACTCCACATGCTGTCTACCACCCCACATGCCTGCTTCTGGAAGGCTACTTACATATGATTTCAATCACTGGATGACTTGCTGGCTGACTGACTGACTGGATGACTGACTGGATGACTGACTGGTTGACTGACTTGCTGGCTGGCTGACTGACTGGCTGGCTGACTGACTGGTTGGCTGACTGGTTGACTGGCTGGCTGACTGGTTGACTGACTTGCTGGCTGGCTGACTGGTTGACTGGCTGGCTGACTGGCTGGCTGACTGGCTGGCTGGCTGACTGGCTGGCTGACTGGTTGACTGGCTGGCTGACTGACTGGCTGGTGTTTCGGGTCGTTGTCATGCTGGAAGACCTAGCCACGACCCATCTTTAATGCTCTTACTGAGGGAAGGAGGTTGTTGGCCAAGATCTCGCGATACATGGCCCCATCCATCCTCCCCTCAGTACGGTGCAGTCGTCCTGTTTTCTTTGAGACTGTGGTCCCAGATCTCTTCAGGTCATTGACCAGGTCCTGCCGTGTAGTTCCGTGTAGTTCGGGGCTGATTCCTCACCTTGATGAGATCTTGCATGGAGCCTCAGACCTAGGGTGATTGACCGTCATCTTGAACTTCTTCCATTTTCTAATAACAGCTTCTCACCAAGCTGCTTGCCTATTTTCCTGTAGCCCATCCCAGGTGCAGGTCTACAATTTTATCCCTGATGTCCTTACACAGCTGTCTGGTCTTGGCCATTGTGGAGAGGTTGGAGTCTCTTTGATTGAGTGTGTGGACAGGTGTCTTTTATACAGGTAACGAGTTCAAACAGGTGCAGTTAATACAGGTAATGAGTGGAGAACAGGTACAGTTAATACAGGTAACGAGTTCAAACAGGTGCAGTTAATACAGGTAATGAGTGGAGAACAGGTGCAGTTAATACAGGTAATGAGTGGAGAACAGGAGGGTTTTCTTAAAGAAAAACTAACAGGTCTGTGAGAGCCGGAATGCTTACTGGTTGCTAGGTGATCAAATACTTATGTCATGCAATAAAATGCTAATTCATTACTTAAAAATCATACAATGTGATTTTCTGGATTTTTGTTTTAGATTCCGTCTCTCGCAGTTGAAGTGTACCTATGATTTTTTTTAAAACTACAGACCTCTACATGCTTTGTAAGTAGGAAAACCTGCAAAATCGGCAGTGTATCAAATACTTGTTCTCCCCCCACTGTATGTCTTCAGCAGTGGAAAAGACGAACGGTTGAGATTGATATCATTTAATTCTGATGATTTTGGATGTCGCATGGTGCATCACAATGTGCTGGTGTTCCTCAGTAACATTAGACCAGATCCCAACCTGCTCTTGGCTCCGTCTTAATGCATCACAGTGTGCTGGTGTTCCTCAGTAACATTAGACCAGATCCCAACCTGCTCTTGGCTCCGTCTTAATGCATCACAATGTGCTGGTGTTCCTCAGTAACATTAGACCAGATCCCAACCTGCTCTGGGCTCCGTCTTAATGCATCACAGTGTGCTGGTGTTCCTCAGTAACATTAGACCAGATCCCAACCTGCTCTTGGCTCCGTCTTAATGCATCACAGTGTGCTGGTGTTCCTCAGTAACATTAGACCAGATCCCAACCTGCTCTTGGCTCCGTCTTAATGCATCACAGTGTGCTGGTGTTCCTCAGTAACATTAGACCAGATCCCAACCTGCTCTTGGCTCCGTCTTAATGCATCACAATGTGCTGGTGTTCCTCAGTAACATTAGACCAGATCCCAACCTGCTCTGGGCTCCGTCTTAATGCATCACAATGTGCTGGTGTTCCTCAGTAACATTAGACCAGATCCCAACCTGCTCTGGGCTCCGTCTTAATGCATCACAGTGTGCTGGTGTTCCTCAGTAACATTAGACCAGATCCCAACCTGCTCTGGGCTCCGTCTTAATGCATCACAGTGTGCTGGTGTTCCTCAGTAACATTAGACCAGATCCCAACCTGCTCTTGGCTCCGTCTTAATGCATCACAGTGTGCTGGTGTTCCTCAGTAACATTAGACCAGATCCCAACCTGCTCTGGGCTCCGTCTTAATGCATCACAATGTGCTGGTGTTCCTCAGTAACATTAGACCAGATCCCAACCTGCTCTGGGCTCCGTCTTAATGCATCACAGTGTGCTGGTGTTCCTCAGTAACATTAGACCAGATCCCAACCTGCTCTGGGCTCCGTCTTAATGCATCACAGTGTGCTGGTGTTCCTCAGTAACATTAGACCAGATCCCAACCTGCTCTGGGCTCCGTCTTAATGCACCACAGTGTGCTGGTGTTCCTCAGTAACATTAGACCAGATCCCAACCTGCTCTGGGCTCCGTCTTAATGCACCACAATGTGCTGGTATTCCTCAGTAACATTAGACCAGATCCCAACCTGCTCTGGGCTCCGTCTTAATGCATCACAATGTGCTGGTGTTCCTCAGTAACATTAGACCAGATCCCAACCTGCTCTGGGCTCCGTCTTAATGCATCACAGTGTGCTGGTGTTCCTCAGTAACATTAGACCAGATCCCAACCTGCTCTGGGCTCCGTCTTAATGCATCACAATGTGCTGGTGTTCCTCAGTAACATCAGACCAGATCCCAACCTGCTCTGGGCTCCGTCTTAATGCATCACAGTGTGCTGGTGTTCCTCAGTAACATTAGACCAGATCCCAACCTGCTCTGGGCTCCGTCTTAATGCATCACAGTGTGCTGGTGTTCCTCAGTAACATTAGACCAGATCCCAACCTGCTCTGGGCTCCGTCTTAATGCACCACAATGTGCTGGTGTTCCTCAGTAACATTAGACCAGATCCCAACCTGCTCTGGGCTCCAGACAAAACACTTCGTTGTTGTTCTTAGCTCTCTCAGCCTTCCTGTGTGTAACCTGAGAGACCCGGACAAGCCCCAACACACACATCAGGTTCTGCTTAGAGAGAGTGGGTGGGTGTGTGGGTGTGGGTGTGTGTGTTTGGTTTTACAAGGAAAATTCAGGCAGGGAAATTAGGGGTTGGGGTTAAAGTTAGGTTTAGGGTTAATGTTAGGTTTAGGGTTCAGGTTAGGTTTAGGGTTCAGGTTAGGTTTAGGGTTCAGGTTAGGTTTAGGGTTCAGGTTAGGTTTAGGGTCCAGGTTAGGTTTAGGTTTAATGTTAGGTTTCAGGTTAGGGTTAGGGTTAATGTTAGGTTTCAGGTTAGGGTTAGGGTTAATGTTAGGTTTCAGGTTAGGGTTAGGGTTAATGTTAGGTTTAGGGTTAATGTTAGGTTTAGGGTTCAGGTTAGGGTTAGGGTTAAAGTTAGGTTTAGGGTTAATGTTAGGTTTAGGGTTAAAGTTAGGTTTAGGGTTAATGTTAGGTTTAGGGTCCAGGTTAGGTTTAGGTTTCAGGTTAGGGTTAGGGTTAATGTTAGGTTTCAGGTTAGGGTTAGGGTTAATGTTAGGTTTCAGGTTAGGGTTAGGGTTAATGTTAGGGTTCAGGTTAGGTTTAGGGTTCAGGTTAGGTTTAGGGTTCGTGTTAGGTTTAGGGTTCAGGTTAGGGTTAATGTTAGGTTTAGGGTTAATGTTAGGTTTAGGGTTCAGGTTAGGTTTAGGGTTCAGGTTAGGTTTAGGGTTAATGTTAGGTTTAGGGTTAATGTTAGGTTTAGGGTTAATGTTAGGTTTAGGTTTCAGGTTAGGGTTAATGTTAGGTTTCAGGTTAGGGTTAGGGTTAATGTTAGGTTTCAGGTTAGGGTTAGGGTTAATGTTAGGTTTCAGGTTAGGGTTAGGGTTAATGTTAGGTTTCAGGTTAGGGTTCGTGTTAGGTTTAAGGTTAGGGTTAAGGCTATGTTTAAGGTTAGGATTAACGTTAGGTTTAGGGTTAAGGTTATGTTTAAGGCTAGGGTTACGGTTAGGTTTAAGGTTAGGTTTAGGGTTAAGGTTATGTTTAAGGCTAGGGTTACGGTTAGGTTTAAGGTTAGGTTTAGGGTTAAGGTTATGCTTAAGGTTAGGTTTAGGGTTAAGGTTATGCTTAAGGTTAGGTTTTGGGTTACATTTTTTGATCCCCCTCAAGGATAGTAAAACAAAATTAGATTGTAACTGAGATGACAGACTGTATGTCTCATTGAGTGGATGCTTCATATTATTGACAGTTTGTAAGGGAGATTATATCAGATGTCTACGTTAGGCAGATTGTTTGGGTTTATTAGATGTAAGGTATATGTTATATCAGATGTAAGGTATATGTTATATCAGATGTAAGGTATATGTTATATCAGATGTAAGGTATATGTTATATCAGATGTAAGGTATATGTTATATCAGATGTAAGGTATATGTTATATTAGATGTAAGGTATATGTTATATTAGATGTAAGGTATATGTTATATCAGATGTAAGGTATATGTTATATTAGATGTAAGGTATATGTTATATTAGATGTAAGGTATATGTTATATCAGATGTAAGGTATATGTTATATTAGATGTAAGGTATATGTTATATTAGATGTAAGGTATATGTTATATTAGATGTAAGGTATATGTTATATCAGATGTAAGGTATATGTTATATCAGATGTAAGGTATATGTTATATTAGATGTAAGGTATATGTTATATCAGATGTAAGGTATATGTTATATCAGATGTAAGGTATATGTTATATCAGATGTAAGGTATATGTTATATCAGATGTAAGGTATATGTTATATCAGATGTAAGGTATATGTTATATCAGATGTAAGGTATATGTTATATCAGATGTAAGGTATATGTTATATATCAGATGTAAGGTATATGTTATATCAGATGTAAGGTATATGTTATATCAGATGTAAGGTATATGTTATATCAGATGTAAGGTATATGTTATATCAGATGTAAGGTATATGTTATATCAGATGTAAGGTATATGTTATATTAGATGTAAGGTATATGTTATATCAGATGTAAGGTATATGTTATATCAGATGTAAGGTATATGTTATATCAGATGTAAGGTATATGTTATATCAGATGTAAGGTATATGTTATATCAGATGTAAGGTATATGTTATATCAGATGTAAGGTATATGTTATATCAGATGTAAGGTATATGTTATATCAGATGTAAGGTATATGTTATATCAGATGTAAGGTATATGTTATATCAGATGTAAGGTATATGTTATATTAGATGTAAGGTATATGTTATATTAGATGTAAGGTATATGTTATATTAGATGTAAGGTATATGTTATATCAGATGTAAGGTATATGTTATATCAGATGTAAGGTATATGTTATATTAGATGTAAGGTATATGTTATATCAGATGTAAGGTATATGTTATATCAGATGTAAGGTATATGTTATATCAGATGTAAGGTATATGTTATATCAGATGTAAGGTATATGTTATATCAGATGTAAGGTATATGTTATATCAGATGTAAGGTATATGTTATATCAGATGTAAGGTATATGTTATATCAGATGTAAGGTATATGTTATATCAGATGTAAGGTATATGTTATATCAGATGTAAGGTATATGTTATATCAGATGTAAGGTATATGTTATATCAGATGTAAGGTATATGTTATATCAGATGTAAGGTATATGTTATATCAGATGTAAGGTATATGTTATATTAGATGTAAGGTATATGTTATATCAGATGTAAGGTATATGTTATATCAGATGTAAGGTATATGTTATATCAGATGTAAGGTATATGTTATATCAGATGTAAGGTATATGTTATATTAGATGTAAGGTATATGTTATATCAGATGTAAGGTATATGTTATATCAGATGTCTACATTAGGCAGATTGTTCAGGTTTATTCAATGTAAGGTGTATGTTTCCGGCCACAGTGTTTTAGTGTGCTTCTTTTAGATTTCCTAAAACATGCACTTGTCTCATTTTACCGTTTAGAATTAGTCAGAATGCCAGGTGTTCTAACTTCATACCACTCAATTGACCTTCTAAACAGAACACACTCAATCACATTTACCTTCTAAACAGAACACACTCAATCACATTTACCTTCTAAACAGAACACACTCAATGACATTTACCTTCTAAACAGAACACACTCAATCACATGTACCTTCTAAACAGAACACACTCAATCACATTTAAATTCTAAACAGAACACACTCAATGACATTTACCTTCTAAACAGAACACACTCAATCACATGTACCTTCTAAACAGAACACACTCAATCACATTTACCTTCTAAACAGAACACACTCAATGACATTTACCTTCTAAACAGAACACACTCAATGACATTTACCTTCTAAACAGAACACACTCAATCACATTTACCTTCTAAACAGAACACACTCAATCACATTTACCTTCTAAACAGAACACACTCAATGACATTTACCTTCTAAACAGAACACACTCAATGACATTTACCTTCTAAACAGAACACACGCAATGACATTTACCTTCTAAACAGAACACACTCAATGACATTTACCTTCTAAACAGAACACACTCAATGACATTTACCTTCTAAACAGAACACACTCAATGACATTTAGCTTCTAAACAGAACACACTCAATGACATTTAGCTTCTAAACAGAACACACTCAATCACATTTACCTTCTAAACAGAACACACTCAGTGACATTTACCTCCTAACAGAACACACACACACACACACACACACACACACATATTGGATGCTGACACGAGGCAGTGTGTGTGTGTGCTGTTATTTCTGCTGTGTGTGTATCTGATATGGTTGGTATCTGTTAGAAGTTGGGCAGGATTCTAGGAATGCTGGAGTAATGCAGAACACATGAAGGACACACACACACACACACACACACACACACACATATGGAGGACTGCTGATCTACGATATAGACATGTAGCCCTACTCTCTCTCTCTCTGTCTCTCTCTCTGTCTCTCTCTATATCTGTCTCTCTCTCTCTCTCTCTCTCTCTCTCTGTCTCTCTCTATATCTGTCTCTCTCTCTCTGTCTGTCTCTCTGTCTATCTCTCTCTCTCTGTCTGTCTCTCTGTCTATCTCTCTCTCTATCTCTGTCTATCTCTCTCTCTGTCTCTCTCTATGTCTCTCTGTCTATCTCTCTCTGTCTTTCTCTCTCTCAATTCAATTCAATTCAATTCAAGGGCTTTATTGGCATGGGAAACATGTGTTAACATTGCCAAAGCAAGTGAGGTAGACGACATACAAAGTGAATATATAAAGTGAAAAACAACCAAAATTAACAGTAAACATTACACATACAGAAGTTTCAAAACAGTAAAGACATTACAAATGTCATATTATATATATATATATATACAATGTACAAATAGTTAAAGGACACAAGATAAAATAAATAAGCGTAAATATCTCTCTCTCTCTGTCTTTCTCTCTCTCTCTCTGTCTCTCTCTCTCCCTCTCTCTCTCTCTCTCTCTCTGTCTCTCTCTCTCCCTCTCTCTCTCTCCCTCTCTCTCTCTCTCTCTCTCTGTCTCTCTCTCTCCCTCTCTCTTTCCCTCTCTCTTTCCCTCTCTCACACTCTCCCCACCGAAATGTTGCTACTACCGGTATGTGTGTCTTAGATTGGAAGGAAAATGTTATCCGGTGATGTGTGTGACCTTTCCTTGAATCAAATGCTGCTGTGTAGATGAACTACTTTAGAATTCATCCGGCAGCTGTGTTCTTTCTTGTGTCAAATCAAAGTTTATTGGTCGCGTTCACAGATTTGCAGATGTTATCGCAATTACACACATTATCCAGAAAAATATCATAACGAGCAGAGGACCGGAATATAAATATACGCTGAACAAAAAAAATATAAACACAATGTTGGTCCCATGTTTCATGAGCTGAAATAAAAGATCCCAGACATTTTCCAGACAAATCTGATGGCCGAATGGTAAAGAACATCTAGCCGCTCGAGAGCACCCTCACCCGCCAATCTATAACATTTCCTTTTTATGAACAAAAAGGTTATTTCTA
>NC_088417.1:4613539-4650815 GCF_034236695.1 Oncorhynchus nerka
ACCTCTGAAAAGAGACAGATATCTGAAAACACACACACAGAGACCTCTGAAAACACACAGAGACATCTGAAAACACACAGAGACATCTGAAAACACCCCGATATCTCACAACACACACAGAGACCTCTGAAAACAGTGTTTATTGTGTGGTATGAATCAGACGGGGGATGATATGCTGTCTCTGGCTCGACACACAGGCTCCCTGCTACATGGTGGCCTTGTCAATCGTTAAATCAGCCTTGCTAAGCAACGCTACGTGCCAGGCTTGACACGCTAGAGACATGTGGATGGCTCAGAGTGTGTGTGTTTATACAAGAGAGTGTGTTTGTGTTTAAGTGTGTTTATATGTGTGTGTGTTTGTGTTAAAGTATGTTTATGTGTGTGTGTGTGCGTGTGTGTGTGTGTGTGTGTGTGTGTGTGTATGTGCGTGCGTGCGTGTGTGCGTGCGTGCGTGTGTTTCGTGTGTGTGTGTGCGTGTGTGTGTGTGTGTGTGTGTGTATGTGCGTGCGTGTGTTTCGTGTGTGTGTGTGCGTGTGTATGCGTGCGTGTGTGCGTGCGTGCGTGTGTTTCGTGTGTGTGTGTGCGTGTGTGTGTGTGTGTGTTTCGTGTGTGTGTGTGTGCGTGTGTGTGTGTGTTTGCACACCTGACCCTTTACCATCATGTGGGCCACAAGGGTAAGTGCTGTATTGTAAATGTTGTGTAAATGGATGGTAATAACATTTAATGTGATGCTGGATGGATAACTATTGTAAAACTATAACTATTGTAAAACTATAACTATTGTAAAACTATAACTATTGTAAAACTATAACTATTGTAAAGCTATAACTATTGTAAAACTATAACTATTGTAAAGCTATAACTATTGTAAAGCTATAACTATTGTAAAACTATAACTATTGTAAAGCTATAACTATTGTAAAACTATAACTATTGTAAAACTATAACTATTGTAAAACTATAACTATTGTAAAGCTATTGTTATGTCCCCTGAGCCGTGGACCTGACGTTGGCACAGCACCCCCTTCCCAAATGGCACCCTATTCCCTACTTGGCACACTACTTTTGATGGACCCTGGTTTAAAAAAATAGTGCACTATGTAGGGAATAGGGGTTTTCATTATCGCCCGTAGTCACTTTGTTAGGAATATAACCAGTGTTGTTCCCGGTCATCATAACTGGGATGTTCTCTCTGCTGGGATGTTTCAGGATCCCTCTGGTCTGTTCTCTCTGCTGGGATGTTTCAGGATCCCTCTGGTCTGTTCTCTCTGCTGGGATGTTTCAGGATCCCTCTGGTCTGTTCTCTCTGCTGGGATGTTTCAGGATCCCTCTGGTCTGTTCTCTCTGCTGGGATGTTTCAGGATCCCTCTGGTCTGTTCTCTCTGCTGGGATGTTTCAGGATCCCTCTGGTCTGTTCTCTCTGCTGGGATGTTTCAGGATCCCTCTGGTCTGTTCTCTCTGCTGGGATGTTTCAGGATCCCTCTGGTCTGTTCTCTCTGCTGGGATGTTTCAGGATCCCTCTGGTCTGTTCTCTCTGCTGGGATGTTTCAGGATCCCTCTGGTCTGTTCTCTCTGCTGGGATGTTTCAGGTTCCCTCTGGTCTGTTCTCTCTGCTGGGATGTTTCAGGATACCTCTGGTCTGTTCTCTCTGCTGGGATGTTTCAGGATCCCTCTGGTCTGTTCTCTCTGCTGGGATGTTTCAGGATCCCTCTGGTCTGTTCTCTCTGCTTGGTGGAAGGTCACACACAATATTTAGTGAATGAATATATTATATCAGATCAATGTTTATTTGTCCTATGAGGATTCAGTGGAGTGTGTGATATACAGGACTATGTTACTAATCAGAGTTAGTAAG
Source organism: Oncorhynchus nerka (assembly GCF_034236695.1). Taxonomy (NCBI): domain Eukaryota; kingdom Metazoa; phylum Chordata; class Actinopteri; order Salmoniformes; family Salmonidae; genus Oncorhynchus; species Oncorhynchus nerka. The sequence goes on from NC_088417.1 coordinate 4,615,395, forward strand.
GGCATAGCAGCTGTACAGTGTTAAAACCAGACTGGAACTGGGAAGTCAGAACAAACCATGTCTCTTTCTTATCTCCCTAGAGTCTACTGACGCACCGGTGCGTCCATCTTAAAACCCACCGGGTTAAACTAGAGATATCTGTTGTTGCATGAGGTTGTGTCTCTCTCGATCCACCACATCCGTCAGGTTAAACTAGAGATATCTGTTGTTGCATGAGGTTGTGTCTCTCTCGATCCACCACATCCGTCAGGTTAAACTAGAGATATCTGTTGTTGCATGAGGTTGTGTCTCTCGATCCACCACATCCGTCAGGTTAAACTAGAGATATCTGTTGTTGCATGAGGTTGTGTCTCTCGATCCACCACATCCGTCAGGTTAAACTAGAGATATCTGTTGTTGCATGAGGTTGTGTCTCTCGATCCACCACATCCGTCAGGTTAAACTAGAGAGATGTTTGTTCTGAGTGGGCTACATCTCAACCCACCCTTACCCTCACTGTTCTGTTTACGTTAGCCTTCCACATCTGCGGTAGAAAGTGGCAGAGCTACAGCTTCTCATGTCATTATCTTCCCGAATGAAAACGTCTGAAGCATCTGACCCGTTCTGCTCTACGACCACCGCAAGTGTCACAGGGATTCATCTGAAGGTGAACAGCTGAAATATGTGGACACCTGCTGGTCTAACATTACAATCCAAAACCATGTCCATTTAATATGGAGTTGGTCCCCCCCCCTCCCTCACCCTTTGCTGCTGTAACAGCCTCCACTCTTCTGGGAAGGCTTTCCACTAGATGTTGGAACATTGCTACTATAACAGCCTCCACTCTTCTGGGAAGGCTTTCCACTAGATGTTGGAACATTGCTGCTATAACAGCCTCCACTCTTCTGGGAAGGCTTTCCACTAGATGTTGGAACATTGCTGCTATAACAGCCTCCACTCTTCTGGGAAGGTTTTCCACTAGATGTTGGAACATTGCTGCGGGGATTTGCTTCTATTCACCTTTAGCAGGGCAGAAATTTGACGAACTGACTTGTTGGAATGGTGGCATCTTATGACGGTGCCACGTTGAAAGTCACTGAGCTCTTCAGTAAGGCCATTCTACTGCCAATGTTTGTCTATGGAGATTGCATGGTTGGGGGCTGAATGTTATAGAAACTTTGCTTTCGTCAAAGAATCCTCCATTTGCAGCAATTACAGCCTTGTAGACCTTTGGTTTTCTAGTTGTCAATTTGTTGAGGTGATCTGAAGAGATTTCACCCCATGCTTCCTGAAACACCTCCCACCAGTTGGATTGGCCTGATGGCTTCTAGTTGTCAATTTGTTGAGGTAATCTGAAGAGATTTCACCCCCTGCTTCCTGAAGCACCTCCCACCAGATGGATTGGCCTGATGGCTTCTAGTTGTCAATCTGTTGAGGTAATCTGAAGAGATTTCACCCCATGCTTCCTGAAGCACCTCCCACAAGTTGGATTGGCTTGATGGCTTCTAGTTGTTAATCTGTTGAGGTAATCTGAAGAGATTTCACCCCATGCTTCCTGAAGCTCCTCCCACAAGTTGGATTGGCCTGATGGCTTCTAGTTGTTAATTTGTTGAGGTAATCTGAAGAGATTTCACCCCATGCTTCCTGAAGCACCTCCCACAAGTTGGACTGGCTTGATGGGCACTTCTTACGTACCATACGGTCAAGCTGCTCCCACAACAGCTCAATAGGGTTGAGATCCGGTGACTGTGTTGGCCACTCCATTATAGACAGAATACCAGCTGACTGCTTCTTCACTAAATAGTCATTACATAGTTTGGAGCTGTGCTTTGGGTCATTGTCCTGTTGTAGGAGGAAATTGGCTCCAATTAAGCGCTGTCCACAGGGTATGGAATGGTGTTGCAAAATGGAGTGATAGCCTTCCTTCTTCAAGATCCCTTTTACCCTGTACAAATCTCCCACATTACCACCACCAAAGCACCCCCAGACCATCACATTGCCTCCACCAAAGCACCCCCAGACCATCACATTGCCTCCACCAAAGCCCCCCCAGACCATCACATTGCCTCCACCAAAGCCCCCCCAGACCATCACATTGCCTCCACCAAAGCCCCCCCAGACCATCACATTGCCTCCACCAAAGCCCCCCAGACCATCACATTGCCTCCACCAAAGCCCCCAGACCATCACATTGCCTCCACCAAAGCCCCCAGACCATCACATTGCCTCCACCAAAGCCCCCAGACCATCACATTGCCTCCACCAAAGCCCCCAGACCATCACATTGCCTCCACCAAAGCCCCCAGACCATCACATTGCCTACACCAAAGCCCCCAGACCATCACATTGCCTACACCAAAGCCCCCCAGACCATCACATTGCCTCCACCAAAGCCCCCAGACCATCACATTGCCTCCACCAAAGCCCCCCAGACCATCACATTGCCTACACCAAAGCCCCCCAGACCATCACATTGCCCACCAAAGCCCCCAGACCATCACATTGCCTCCACCAAAGCCCCCCCCAGACCATCACATTGCCTCCACCATGTTTGACAGATGGTTCACTCCTCCAGCATCTTTTCTGCATCTCATGAATGTTCTTCTTTGTGATCTGAACACCTCAAACTTAGATTTGTCTGTCCGTAACACTTTTCAACTCTGCCTAGAAGGCCAGCATCCCGGATACACCTCTTCACTGTTGACGTTGAGACTGGTGTTTTGCGGGTACTATTTAATGAAGCTGCCAGTTGAATACTTGTGAGCCGTCTGTTTCTCAAACTAGACACTCTAATGTACTTGTCCTCTTGCTCAGTTGTGCACCGGGGCCTCCCACTCCTCTTTCTATTCTGGTTAGATCCAGTTTGCTCTGTTCTGTGAAGGGAGTAGTACACAGCGTTGTACGAGATCTTCAGTTTCTTGACAATTTATCATGGAATAGCCTTCATTTCTCAGAACAAGAATAGACTGACGAGTTCCAGAAGAAAGTTATTGGCTTCTGGCCATTTTGAGCCTGTAATCGAACCCACACTTGCTGATGCTCCAGATACTCAACTAGTCTAAAGGAGGCCAGTTGTATTGCTTCTTTAATCAGATAAACAGTTTTCAGCTGTGCTAACATAATTGCAGAATAGTTTTCTAATGATCAATTAGCCTTTTAAAATTCTAAACTTGGATTAGCTAACACAATGTGCCACCCTAGACCCACTCCAATTTGCTTACCGCCCAAATAGGTCCACAGACGATGCAATCTCAACCACACTGCACACTGCCCTAACCCACCTGGACAAGAGGAATACCTATGTGAGAATGCTGTTCATCGACTACAGCTCGGCATTCAATACCATAGTACCCTCCAAGCTCGTCATCAAGCTCGAGACCCTGGGTCTCGACCCCGCCCTGTGCAACTGGGTACTGGACTTCCTGACGGGCCGCCCACAGGTGGTGAGGGTAGGCAACAACATCTCCTCCCCGCTGATCCTCAACACGGGGCCCCACAAGGGTGCGTTCTGAGCCCTCTCCTGTACTCCTGTTCACCCACGACTGCGTGGCCACGCACGCCTCCAACTCAATCATCAAGTTTGCGGACGACACAACAGTGGTAGGCTTGATTACCAACAACGACGAGACGGCCTACAGGGAGGAGGTGAGGGCCCTCGGAGTGTGGTGTCAGGAAAATAACCTCACACTCAACGTCAACAAAACTAAGGAGATGATTGTGGACTTCAGGAAACAGCAGAGGGAGCACCCCCCTATCCACATCGACGGGACAGTAGTGGAGAGGGTAGCAAGTTTTAAGTTCCTCGGCATACACATCACAGACAAACTGAATTGGTCCACTCACACTGACAGCATCGTGAAGAAGGCGCAGCAGCGCCTCTTCAACCTCAGGAGGCTGAAGAAATTCGGCTTGTCACCAAAAGCACTCACAAACTTCTACAGATGCACAATCGAGAGCATCCTGGCGGGCTGTATCACCGCCTGGTACGGCAACTGCTCCGCCCTCAACCGTAAGGCTCTCCCAGAGGGTAGTGAGGTCTGCACAACGCATCACCGGGGGCAAACTACCTGCCTCCAGGACACCTACACCACCCGATGTTACAGGAAGGCCATAAAGATCATCAAGGACATCAACCACCCGAACCACTGCCTGTTCACCCCGCTATCATCCAGAAGGCGAGGTCAGTACAGGTGCATCAAAGCTGGGACCGAGAGACTGAAAAACAGCTTCTATCTCAAGGCCATCAGACTGTTAAACAGCCACCACTAACATTGAGTGGCTGCTGCCAACACACTGTCATTGACACTGACCCAACTCCAGCCACTTTAATAATGGGAATTGATGGGAAATGATGTAAATATATCACTAGCCACTTTAAACAATGCTACTTATATAATGTTACTTACCCCTACACTATTCATCTCATATGCATATGTATATACTGTACTCTAGATCATCGACTGCATTCTTATGTCACTAGCCACTTTAACTTCTATGCCACTTTGTTTACTTTGTCTACATACTCATCTCATATGTATATACTGTACTCGATACCATCTACTGTATGCTGCTCTGTACCATCACTCATTCATATATCCTTATGTACATATTCCCTTTATCCCCTTACACTGTGTACAAGACAGTAGTTTTGGAATTGTTAGTTAGATTACTTGTTGGTTATCACTGCATTGTCGGAACTAGAAGCACAAGCATTTCGCTACACTCGCATTAACATCTGCTAACCATGTGTATGTGACAAATAAAATTTGATTTGATTTGATTTATTGAAACACAGGAGTGATGGTTGCTGATAACGGGCCTCTGTACTCCTATGTAGATATTCCATAAAAATCTGCCGTTTCAGCTACAATAGTCATTTACAACATTAACAATGTCTACACTGTATTTCTGATCAATTTGATGTTATTTTAATGGACAAAAATGTGCTTTTCTTTCAAAAACTGACCCCAAACTTTGAACAGTGGTGTAATTGTCATTGTGTGTTTGTCCCTGTGTCTTCCAGGTGCTGTACAGCGATGGTCAGAATGGTAGAGAGTTCATGACCTACCTGACACTCTCACCTGTACAGATGACTTTCCACGGCATCGGGAGCTCCATCGAAGCCAGCCACGACCAGGTAGGATAACTAACCAACTACACCTGGGGAGGGGGATTAGGGAATATGGCGTCTTGGTGGGGTTTGGTGGCGTCTTGGTTGGGTTTGGTGGGGTCTTGGTTGGGTTTTGGTGGGGTCTTGGTTGGGTCTTGGTGGTGTCTTGGTGAGTTTTGTTTGGGTTTTATTGTGGTAATGCTTTGGGGTTTTGTCTGTCTCACTTATTAACAGTGACTGGCCCTTGGCTCCAAACCAGAGGGTTTCGTCTGTCTCAGTTCGTCATTAATGACCTGAAGTCTGATACACACACAGGCCGACACACACACACACTGATACACACACACACACACTGATACACACACACACACACACACTGATACACACACACACTGATACACAACACTGATACACACACACACACTGATACACACACACACACACACACACTGATACACACACACACACACACACACTGATACACACACACACACACTGATACACACACAGGCCGACACACACACACACTGATACACACACACACACACTGATACACACACACACACACACACTGATACACACACACACTGATACACAACACTGATACACACACACACACTGATACACACACACACACTGATACACACACACACACTGATACACACACACACACACACACACACACTGATACACACACACACACACTGATACACACACACACTTTGTTTCTTTCTCTCTGTTTTTCCTTCCAAATAATGATCTCTGAATGTCAGGATGCCCCTTATTTAGTGTGTGTGTGTCTGTCAGCCAGCTCTCTATATTCGCCAGGTGGGTGGAACAGCCAGTCAGGTATTCAGGAGGTGTCTCTTTATCCTGCTCCTCCCAAGCAGAAAACCTGTTGCTTATGTTATCAAATCTAAACATAGGACATACTTTTTTTCCCAGATCCTTGAAAGCCTCTCCTCTCCTTAATTAAGCCTTTCTGACTGACTGGGGGCTAATTCCTCTCCTCTCCTCTCCTCTTCTCTCCTCTCCTCTCCTCTCCTCTCCTCTCCTCTCCTCTCCTCTCTTCTCTTCTCTTCTCTTCTCTTCTCTTCTCCCCTCTCTCTTCTTCTCTCCTCTCCTCTCCTCCCCTCTCTTCTCCTCTCCTCTCTTCTCTTCTCTTCTCTTCTCCACTCCTCTCCTCATTTCTTCTCCTCTCCTTCCCTCTCCTCTCCATGAGAATTCGCTATGGTGCTAATTTTGTTTCCATGCTGGTAATAGATGCCCAATGAGTTATTTTTGTGTTTTAGTGCCCTCTTGTGTACTATGTCGGTAATACCATAAATCCTGGGATGGCGATATGTTGGTATGAAAACCTGGATGCCTTCCAAGCCTACAGTAAACCTCCAAAATAGTAATTCATAAACTTTTTAAAATTCTATATGTACTAGGAAGCTAAATATTTGTTTCTTGGGTTTCAAGAATGTGACTAATCAAAGTGCCAATGAAACAAATAACTAACTGAACTGATTGAAAGTTAAAGGGATATTGGTGAACAGATGCTGTGGTCAAGGCTATGTCACCGCTAATGAAATCACTAGCGCTTAGGTATTCTACTCAGGTAGTTCTTTGAGTTTTAGTTTAGAAAAACCATCTCTCAGTAGAAGTGACAGCGACAGTAAATGTTTTAAACAGCTTGATTGCCGTAGAAACGTCAGGGAAACTGGCCAGAAGGGAGAAGTGTTTCAAATGCAGTAGTTCTGCGGCATCTTTGATTGATTCGTTCTCCTTATTTCCCGGCCTCAACACGTTAAGGAAAGAGATGAATTGTATTTACAGATAACAAACAAATGATCATCTTTAGTGGTTCTTTAACTGTTCTTTAGTGGTTCTTTAGTGGTTCTTTAGTGGTTCTTTAGTGGTTCTTTAACAGTTCTTTAGTGGTTCTTTAACTGTTCTTTAGTGGTTCTTTAACAGTTCTTTAGTGGTTCTTTAGTGGTTCTTTAGTGGTTCTTTAACAGTTCTTTAGTGGTTCTTTAACAGTTCTTTAGTGGTTCTTTAACAGTTCTTTAGTGGTTCTTTAACAGTTCTTTAGTGGTTCTTTAACAGTTCTTTAGTGGTTCTTTAGTGGTTCTTTAACAGTTCTTTAACTGTTCTTTAGTGGTTCTTTAGTGGTTCTTTAGTGGTTCTTTAGTGGTTCTTTAACAGTTCTTTAGTGGTTCATTAACTGTTCTTTAGTGGTTCTTTAGTGGTTCTTTAGTGGTTCTTTAACAGTTCTTTAGTGGTTCTTTAGTGGTTCTTTAGTGGTTCTTTAACAGTTCTTTAGTGGTTCTTTAACAGTTCTTTAGTGGTTCTTTAACAGTTCTTTAGTGGTTCTTTAACAGTTCTTTAGTGGTTCTTTAACAGTTCTTTAGTGGTTCTTTAGTGGTTCTTTAACAGTTCTTTAGTGGTTCTTTAGTGGTTCTTTAACAGTTCTTTAACAGTTCTTTAGTGGTTCTTTAACAGTTCTTTAACAGTTCTTTAACAGTTCTTTAGTGGTTCTTTAACAGTTCTTTAGTGGTTCTTTAACAGTTCTTTAGTGGTTCTTTAGTGGTTCTTTAACAGTTCTTTAGTGGTTCTTTAGTGGTTCTTTAGTGGTTCTTTAACAGTTCTTTAACAGTTCTTTAGTGGTTCTTTAGTGGTTCTTTAACAGTTCTTTAGTGGTTCTTTAGTGGTTCTATAACCTCTTAAGTCGACCCTCTACTTTTTTGAACATTCTGTTAAAAATCGCGCAACATTTCAGCGCCCTGCTACTCATGCCAGGAATATAGTATATGCATTTGCTTAGTCTGTGTGGATAGAAAAGACTCAGACGTTTATAAAACTGGTTAAATCACTGCTGTGGCTTTACCAGAACGGCATTTACATCGAAAAGCACAGGAAAAACTGATCACTGAAAATGGGAAAATATATCCATGCGCTACTTGAACCCATTGATAAAGGTGAACCACAATTAATTGACTGAGGTTGCAGTACCTACAGCTTCCACACGGTGTCTAGAGTCTTGTCATTTCCCTTCGAGTTTTTTCTTGGTCAAACACATGCAGGGCACCGTATTTCCTTAGGTCTAGGACCGGATATTTTCGTTGAGTTTCTAGCCGGACATTTTTCCAGACGGACAGCTAATGATCTTTACATCGCCTCCTGATGAATTTTATCGCTTATTAACGTTTACTAATACCTAAAGTTGCATTACAAACGTATTTGAAGTGTTTTGTGAAAGTTTATCGTCGACTTTTTTGAATTTTAAAAAATGACGTTACGTTTTTCAACGATGTTTTTAGTTTATCACACAGTCTACATATAACGATATCTTGGATTTATATGGGCCGATTTAATCGAAATAAAGACCCAATAGTGTTTATGGGACATCTAGGAGTGCCAACAAAGAAGATGGTGAAAGGTAATGACTGTTTTCTATTTTATTGTGCGGTTTGTGTAACGCCGAAATGCTAATTATTTTGTTTACGTCCCCTGCGGGTCTTTTGGGGTGTTACATGCTATCAGATAATAGTTTCTCATGCTTTCGCCGAAAAGCATTTAAAAAATCTGACTTGTTGCCTGGATTCACAACGAGTGTAGCTTTAATTCGATACCCTGCATGTGTATTTTAATGAACGTTTGAGTTTTAACTAATACTATTAGCATTTAGCGTAGCGCATTTTCATTTCCAGAGCTCTAGTTGGGACGCAAGCGTCCTGAGTAGAAGCAAGAGGTTAACAGTTCTTTAGTGGTTCTTTAGTGGTTCTTTAGCGGTTCTTTAACAGTTCTTTAACAGTTCTTGAGGGTTCAAACAAAAACATAAAACGGTTTGTGATTTCGTTCATATTGGCGAACCGGCGTTTTGAGTTGTGTGGTTGCAATATCAACAGTCCCTTATCTCTGGCATATATCTTGGCATGCATCATTCAAGGATACATTTCACTTGCTTGCAGCGCAACAGACATATAATGCACAATGTCTCAGGAAAGACTGTCCGGGTTGGCAATACACAGTATAGACAACAGACGGGGCCACAACCTGCACCTACAGGCTGTGGTGGACCCATTCTACATACTGTAGTTACTATAGTAGTTACTACAGTCCTCTACATACTGTAGTTACTATAGTAGTTACTACAGTCCTCTATATACTGTAGTTACTACAGTCCTCTACATACTGTAGTTACTATAGTAGTTACTACAGTCCTCTACATACTGTAGTTACTATAGTAGTTACTACAGTCCTCTACATACTGTAGTTACTATAGTAGTTACTACAGTCCTCTATATACTGTAGTTACTACAGTCCTCTACATACTGTAGTTACTATAGTAGTTACTATAGGCCTCTATATACTGTAGTTACTATAGTAGTTACTACAGTCCTCTATATACTGTAGTTACTATAGTCCTCTATATACTGTAGTTACTATAGTAGTTACTACAGTCCTATACATACTGTAGTTACTATAGTAGTTACTATAGGCCTCTATATACTGTAGTTACTATAGGCCTCTATATACTGTAGTTACTATAGTAGTTACTACAGTCCTCTATATACTGTAGTTACTATAGTAGTTACTATAGGCCTCTAGATACTGTAGTTACTATAGTCCTCTATATACTGTAGTTACTATAGGCCTCTATATACTGTAGTTACTATAGTAGTTACTATAGGCCTCTATATACTGTAGTTACTATAGGCCTCTATATACTGTAGTTACTATAGTAGTTACTATAGGCCTCTATATACTGTAGTTACTATAGGCCTCTATATACTGTAGTTACTATAGTAGTTACTATAGGCCTCTATATACTGTAGTTACTATAGTAGTTACTATAGGCCTCTAGATACTGTAGTTACTATAGTCCTCTATATACTGTAGTTACTATAGTAGTTACTATAGGCCTCTATATACTGTAGTTACTATAGGCCTCTATATACTGTAGTTACTACAGTCCTCTACATACTGTAGTTACTATAGTAGTTACTACAGTCCTCTATATACTGTAGTTACTATAGTAGTTACTATAGGCCTCTATATACTGTAGTTACTACAGTCCTCTATATACTGTAGTTACTATAGTAGTTACTATAGGCCTCTACATACTGTAGTTACTATAAACCTCTACATACTGTAGTTAATATAGGCCTCTATATACTGTAGTTACTATAGGCCTCTATATACTGTAGTTACTATAGTAGTTACTATAGGCCTCTATATACTGTAGTTACTATAGTCCTCTATATACTGTAGTTACTATAGGCCTCTATATACTGTAGTTACTATAGTAGTTACTATAGGCCTCTATATACTGTAGTTACTATAGTAGTTACTATAGGCCTCTAGATACTGTAGTTACTATAGTCCTCTATATACTGTAGTTACTATAGTAGTTACTATAGGCCTCTAGATACTGTAGTTACTATAGTAGTTACTATAGACCTCTATATACTGTAGTTACTATAGTAGTTACTATAGGCCTCTATATACTGTAGTTACTATAGGCCTCTATATACTGTAGTTACTATAGTAGTTACTACAGTCCTCTACATACTGTAGTTACTATAGTAGTTACTATAGGCCTCTATATACTGTAGTTACTATAGTAGTTACTATAGGCCTCTAGATACTGTAGTTACTATAGGCCTCTATATACTGTAGTTACTATAGTAGTTACTACAGTCCTCTATATACTGTAGTTACTATAGTAGTTACTACAGTCCTCTATATACTGTAGTTACTATAGGCCTCTATATACTGTAGTTACTATAGTAGTTACTATAGGCCTCTAGATACTGTAGTTACTATAGTAGTTACTATAGACCTCTATATACTGTAGTTACTATAGGCCTCTATATACTGTAGTTACTATAGGCCTCTATATACTGTAGTTACTATAGTAGTTACTATAGGCCTCTATATACTGTAGTTACTATAGGCCTCTATATACTGTAGTTACTATAGTAGTTACTATAGGCCTCTATATACTGTAGTTACTATAGGCCTCTATATACTGTAGTTACTATAGTAGTTACTATAGGCCTCTATATACTGTAGTTACTATAGGCCTCTATATACTGTAGTTACTATAGGCCTCTATATACTGTAGTTACTATAGTAGTTACTACAGTCCTCTATATACTGTAGTTACTATAGGCCTCTATATACTGTAGTTACTATAGGCCTCTATATACTGTAGTTACTATAGTAGTTACTACAGTCCTCTATATACTGTAGTTACTATAGGCCTCTATATACTGTAGTTACTATAGGCCTCTATATACTGTAGTTACTATAGGCCTCTATATACTGTAGTTACTATAGGCCTCTATATACTGTAGTTACTATAGGCCTCTATATACTGTAGTTACTATAGGCCTCTATATACTGTAGTTACTATAGGCCTCTATATACTAGAGGTCGACCGATTAATTGGAATGGCTGATTAATTAATAATCGGAAATCGGTATTTTTGGGTGTCTTTATATATATGTATACCTTTATTTAACTAGGAAAGTCAGTTAAGAACACATTCTTATTTTCAATGACAGCCTAGGAACAGTGGGTTAACTGCCTGTTCAGGGGCAGAACGACAGATTTGTACCTTGTCAGCTCGGGGGATCCAATCTTGCAACCTTACGGTTAACTAGTCCAACGCAATAACGACCTGCCTCTCTCTCGTTGCACTCCACAAGGAGACTGCCTGTTACGCGAATGCAGTAAGCCAAGGTAAGTTGCTAGCTAGCATTAAACTTATCTTATAAAAAACAATCAATCATAATCACTAGTTAACTACACATGGTTGATGATATTACTAGATATTATCTAGCGTGTGTCCTGCGTTGCATATCATCTGACTAAGCATACAAGTATACAAGAATCTAAGTATCTGACTGAGCATACAAGCATACAAGTATCTTAAGTATCTGACTGAGTGGTGGTAGGCCGAAGCAGGCGCGTAAACATTCATTCAAACAGCACTTTCTTTGCGTTTTGCCAGCAGCTCTTCATTGTGCGTCAAGCATTGCGCTGTTTATGACTTCAAGCCCATCGACTCCCGAGATGAGGCTGGTGTGACCGAAGTGAAATGGCTAGCTAGTTAGCGCGCGCTAATAGCGTTTCAAACTTCACTCGCTCTGAGCCTTGGGGTGGTGCTCTGCACTGGTAACGCTGCTTCGATGGTGGCTGTTGTCGATGTGTGGCTGGTTCGAGCCCAGGTAGGAGCGAGGAGAGGGATGGAGGCTACACTGTTACACTGGCAATACTAAAGTGACAATAAGAACATCCAATAGTCAAAGGTATATGAAATACAAATGGTATAGAGGGAAAAAGTCCTATAATTCCTATAATAACTACAACCTAAAACCTCTTACCTGGGAATATTGAAGACTCGTGTTTAAAGGAACCACCAGCTTTCATATGTTACATTTACATTACATTTAAGTCATTTAGCAGACGCTCTTATCCAGAGCGACTTACAAATTGGTGCGTTCACCTTATGACATCAGTGGAACAGCCACTTTACAATAGTAAATGTTCTCATGTTCTGAGCAAGGAACTGAAACGTTAGCTTTCTTACATGGCACATATTGCACTTTTACTTTGTACAGGACATATAGGACGGCTTTATGTATAACAGTTGGTTGCTGTTGTCTCAAAGTTTGAATGTCTTTAATGACTGGCCAAGCCCTTAGGTTGTTTGCCACCAGCCAGCAGTCTAAATGACAGCCGTGTGACACCGTGTAGAGCGTCGTGAAATGCTTGGTTTAACCACCAAATAGGCCTAACAATAAACATGTATTAAATTAGCTAAAGCAAAGCTATACACCCTGGAACTACAGAAAGCCTATAATCGATTCGATAGGCAGCTGCATCAACTTCAGCTCCATGGACAGCGATCGGGACTTTGTGATTGGCTGCCTGACTGAAAGATATTTTTTTACAGGAATTTTTTTGGTGGGGGGTGAACTCCAACCTTGGGTCGAGAAAGAACAAACTGTGTTACGCCGGTGACAGCTACGCTACACAGCTAGCTAGCCTAGCGATGCCTGTCAGGACGGCTGTTGTTGCCAAGAGCAGGGGCCGTGACCAACTGTTAGGACAGAGGCTTCTCTCCAGGGTTTGTCCTCTGTACAGTGGGTCACCCACGAAAACCCGGGACCCGACCCTCAAAGAAACACCCCAACAATGAGAGGACAATAAGGGGACCCCGTCGTCCTCGTCCCCTGCAAAGCAACATTTAACATACACAGTGGGGCTTTGCGTGTGTTTGGTAAACGACGTCACAGTAAAGGAGGTTTAACATGACAATGCATGCTGGGAAAGTGACATCAAGCGGGATGTTTTGCGTCACTCTGAGATGAGAGAGGAGAAGAGAGGGATAGTTATCACTGTTCGCAGTGCTATTGAAACAAGCACACACACACACACATCTATGTCCGTGTTACACCTCTGAACAACACACACACACACACACACACACACACACACACACACACACTATAAGAAACATTAATGTGTTTAAAATCACAAATTGTTTGCATAGTCAACTTACACACATCTCTGACACACACACTTACACCACCAGACATGCCACCCGGGTCTTTTCACAGTCCCCAAATCCAGAACAAATTCAAGAAAACGTACAGTATTATACAGAGCCATTATTGTATGGAACTTCCTTCCATCTCATATTGCTCAAATAAACAGCAAACCTGGTTTTAAAAACAGATAAAGCAACACCTCACGACACAACCCCTCTCCCTATTGGACCTAGATAGTTTGTGTGTATGCATTGATATGGAGTGCCTTTAAAAAATGTTTTATGTAGTTGTGTCTTTCCATCTCATATTGCTCAAATGAACAGCAAACCTGGTTTAAAAAAAAAAAAAAAGCAATACCTCAGGATGAATTTTAGCAAATTTATACAACTTAAAACTGAAATCTGTCAGGTTGGATGGGGAGCGTTGCTGCACAGCTATTTTCAGGTCTCTCCAAAGATGTTTGATCGGGTTCAAGTCCAGGCTCTGGCTGGGCCACTCAAAGACATTCAGAGACTTGTCCCCGAAGCCACTCTTGTGTCGTCTTGGCTGTGTGCTTAGGGTCGTTGTCCTATTGGAAGGTGAACCTTCGCCCCAGTCTGAGGTCCTGAGTGCTCTGGAGCAGGATTTCATCAAGGATCTCTTTCTACTTTGCTCGGTTCATCTTTGCCTCAATCCTAACTAGTCTCCCAGTCCCTGCTGCTGAAAAACATCCCCATGATGCTCTCACCACCACATACTTCACTGTAGGGATGGTGCGAGCTTTCCTCCAGACATGATGCTCTCACCACCATGCTTCACTGTAGGATGGTGCCAGCTTTCCTCCAGACATGATGCTCTCACCACCATGCTTCACTGTAGGGATGGTGCCAGCTTTCCTCCAGACATGATGCTCTCACCACCATGCTTCACTGTAGGGATGGTGCCAGCTTTCCTCCAGACATGATGCTCTCACCACCATGCTTCACTGTAGGGATGGTGCCAGCTCCTCCAGACATGATGCTCTCACCACCATGCTTGACTGTAGGGATGGTCTCACCACCATGCTTGACTGTAGGGATGGTCTCACCACCATGCTTGACTGTAGGGATGGTCTCACCACCATGCTTGACTGTAGGGATGGTCTCACCACCATGCTTGAATGTAGGGATGGTCTCACCACCATGCTTGACTGTAGGGATGGTCTCACCACCATGCTTGAATGTAGGGATGGTCTCACCACCATGCTTGACTGTAGGGATGGTCTCACCACCATGCTTGACTGTAGGGATGGTCTCACCACCATGCTTGACTGTAGGGATGGTGCCAGCTTTCGTCCAGACATGATGCTCTCACCACCATGCTTCACTGTAGGGATGGTGCCAGCTTTCCTCCAGACATGATGCTCTCACCACCATGCTTCACTGTAGGGATGGTCTCACCACCATGCTTGACTGTAGGGATGGTCTCACCACCATGCTTGACTGTAGGGATGGTCTCACCACCATGCTGACTGTAGGGATGGTCTCACCACCATGCTTGAATGTAGGGATGGTCTCACCACCATGCTTGACTGTAGGGATGGTCTCACCACCATGCTTGAATGTAGGGATGGTCTCACCACCATGCTTGACTGTAGGGATGGTCTCACCACCATGCTTGACTGTAGGGATGGTCTCACCACCATGCTTGACTGTAGGGATGGTGCCAGCTTTCCCAGACATGATGCTCTCACCACCATGCTTCACTGTAGGGATGGTGCCAGCTTTCCTCCAGACATGATGCTCTCACCACCATGCTTCACTGTAGGGATGGTGCCAGCTTTCCTCCAGACATGATGCTCTCACCACCATGCTTCACTGTAGGGATGGTGCCAGCTTTCCTCCAGACATGATGCTCTCACCACCATGCTTCACTGTAGGGATGGTGCCAGCTTTCCTCCAGAAGGGACACTTGGCAGTCAGGCCAAAGAGTTCCAATCTTGGTTTCATCAGACCAGAGAATCTGGTTTCTCATGGTCTGAGAGTCCTTTAGGTGCCTTTTGGCAAACTCTTAAGTGGGCTGTCATGAGCCTTTTACGGCCTTGTCTGTCCACTCTACCATAAAGGCCTGATTGGTGGAGTGCTGCAGAGATGGTTGTCCTTCTGGAAGGTTCTCTCATCTCCACAGAGGAACTCTAGAGCTCTGTCAGAGTGACCATCGGGTTCTTGGTCACCTCCCTGACCAAGGCCCTTGTCCTCCGATCGCTCAGTTTAACCCGGCCAGCTCTAGGAAGAGTCTTGCTGGTTTCAACCTTCTTCCATTTAAGAATGATGGAGGCTACTGTGTTCTTGGGGACCTTCAATGCTGCATTTTTTGGTACCTTTTCCCAGATCTGTGCCTGGACACAATCCTGTCTCTGAGCTCTACGGACAATTCCTTCGACCTGATGGCTTGGTTTTTTCTCTGACATGCACTGTCAACTGTGTGACCTTATATAGACAGGTGTGTGCCTTTCCAAATCATGTCCAATCAATTGAATTTACCACAGGTGGACTCCAATCAAGTTGTAGAGACATCTTAATGATGATCGATGGAAACAGGATGCACCTGAGCTCAATTTAGAGTCTCATAGCAAAGGGTCTGAATACTTATGTAAATAAGGCATTTTTGTTTTTAATACATTTGCAATAAAATCAAAACCTATTTTTGCTTTTTCATTATGGGGTATTGTGATGTCATTATGGGGTATTGTGATGTCATTATGGGGTATTGTGATGTCATTATGGGGTATTGTGATGTCGTTATGGGGTATTGTGATGTCATTATGGGGTATTGTGATGTCATTATGGGGTATTGTGATGTCGTTATGGGGTATTGTGATGTCGTTATGGGGTATTGTGATGTCATTATGGGGTATTGTGATGTCATTATGGGGTATTGTGATGTCATTATGGGGTATTGTGATGTCAATATGGGGTATTGTGATGTCAATATGGGGTATTGTGATGTCAATATGGGGTATTGTGATGTCGTTATGGGGTATTGTGATGTCATTATGGGGTATTGTGATGTCATTATGGGGTATTGTGATGTCATTATGGGGTATTGTGATGTCATTATGGGGTATTGTGATGTCAATATGGGGTATTGTGATGTCGTTATGGGTATTGTGATGTCGTTATGGGGTATTGTGATGTCATAGGGGTATTATGATGTCATGGGGTATTATGTGCAAATTGATGAGGAAAATAAGTATTAAATCTATTTTAGAATAAGGCTGTAACTTTAACAAAATGTGGAAAAAGGGAAGGGGTCTGAATGCTTTCGAAAGGAGTGTATTGTAGGAATATGTGTTATATTTAAAGAGTGAACAATTCAACAGCTAGGTTTGGCTTTGGCATGTAAAGGATTCTGAATACTTTCTGAATGCACTGTATATCCTTGTTACACTCCTGAACAACACACACACCATTTACCATGATCAAAAATATAAACGCAACATGCAACAATTTAAAAGACGTTACTGAGTTATGGTTCATAGAAGGAAATCAGTCAGTTGAAATCAATTCAATTTATGGATAAGAGAGAGAGGAGAAAAGAGAGGGAGGGAAAGAGAGAGAGGGGAAAGAGAGAGGGGAAAGAGAGAGGGAAAGAGAGAGAGGAGAAAGAGAGAGAGAGGGGAAAGAGGGAGAGGGAAAGAGAGAGAGGGGAAAGAGAGAGGGAGGAGAAAGAGAGAGAGGGGAAAGAGAGAGAGAGGGGAAAGAGAGAGAGAGGGGAAAGAGAGAGGGAGGAGAAAGAGAGAGAGGGGAAAGAGAGAGAGAGGGAAAGAGAGAGAGAGGGAGAGAGAGAGAGGGAAAGAGAGAGAGGGGAAAGAGAGAGGGAGGGGAAGAGAGAGGGGAAAGAGAGAGAGAGGGGAAAGAGCAATAATGAGATCTTGTCTGTGTAATTAGACAGAGCTGTAAATGTGGTGAGGGGAATGAATGAATGGTACATCTCTAAGTTGGGACTGATAACTGTTTCCTGGAGCTCGTCAAACACAGAGAGACACACACACACACACAGACACACTTTCTCAAACATAGAGTTATGTCAGGGAACCACCCATAGGGGATTTCCTGCTGCTCATGATGAGTGAAATGAAGGGTTCCGTGATGTGGTTGGGATGGTAGCGAGAGAGAGAGCGAGCTGGGTGCCACCTCTGGCCTTTGTATGCCATCTCTCTAGTCTGTGCCATCTGCCCAACACATGTCAGCCAGCCCAAGGACAAGGGCCACAGATGTACTGACGTCTCCAACGTTATATACTGAAGCAGTTCTTTAGCAATATTATTTTCCTATAGAACTAGAAGGGAAGAGGAACTTTCAGGGAGGGAGCGAGAGAAAGAGAGAGAGGGAGAGGAGGAGAGAGAGAGAGAGAGAGAGGGAGGAGAGAGGAGCAGAGGAGCAGAGAGAGGGAGAGGGAGGGAGGGAGGGAGGGAGGAGGAGAGAGAGGGAGGAGGGAGGGAGAGAGGGAGGAGAGGAGGAGAGAGAGGAGGGAGGAAGGAGGAGAGAGAGAGAGAGAGGAGGAGGGAGAGGGAGAGGAGGAGAGAGAGAGGAGGGAGGGAGGGAGGAGGGGAGGGAGAGAGGAGAGAGAGAGGAGAGAGAGAGAGGGAGAGAGAGAGAGAGAGGGAGGAGAGGGAGGGAGGGAGGGAGGGAGGGAGAGAGAGAGAGAGAGAGAGAGGGAGGAGGGAGAGAGGGAGAGGAGGAGAGGGAGGGAGGGAGGGAGAGAGGGAGGGAGGGAGGGAGCGGAGAGGGAGAGAGATGGGGTCTTATCCCATCTTACACACACAGACATCACACCCACATACAATACTGACACCACACACCACAGACACACACAGACAGTGCTATCGGGGAGGGACAAGATTATATTTTTTGCTGTTTTTCCATGAATCGCCTGATTTCCTGTCTGCTTGGTAAAGTGGATTCTGGGACACTTGTTAGGCAGAGTGGATTCTGGGACACTTGTTAGGCAGAGTGGATTCTGGGACACTTGTTAGGCAGAGTGGATTCTGGGACACTTGTTAGGCAGAGTGGATTCTGTTTGTTCTGCAGAGCTGAAGTAACATAAATGTCAGCGTCGGGCAGCACTAGCCTATCAGAGCCCTCGGCCCACAGCAGTAGCCTATCAGAGCCCTCGGTCCGTTGAGCTGTGTGTGAGGTGTCGCTCCAGGAACATGGGCCGAGGACAATCGAAGGCGACAAGGTGACTGTTGTCTGCCGCCCGCAGGACTGTGCGTGTGTGTGTGCGTGCGTGTGTGTGTGTGTGTGTGCGTGTGTGTGTGTGTGTTCCTGCTTTTGTGCAGTGCTCAGCTGTGTCACGCTGGTCCCTCGTATCTTCACGTCTGTAGGAGGGCAATAACACATGAATAACACAAAACTACACAGAACATAAATATTAAACACAACATGGAAAGTGTTGGACCCATGTTTTCATGAGCTGAAATAAAAGATCCCAGAAATGTTCCAGACGCACAAAAAGCTTATTTCTCTAAAAATGTTGTGTACAAATGTGGTTACATCCCTGTTAGTGAGCATTTCTCCTTTACCAAGATAATCCATCCACCTGACAGGTGTGGCATATCAAGACGCTGATTAGACAGCATGATCATTACACAGGTGCACCTTGTGCTGTGGACAAGCCTGCAACCTTTACCTTATACAAGTCTCTCTCTCCATCTCCCCCTCTCGTTCTCTCTCTCCCCCATCTCTCTCTCCCTCCCCCCATCCCTCCCTCCTTCCCTGCCTCCATCCCTCCCTCCTTCCCTCCCCCATCCCTCCCTCCCCCATCCCTCCTTCCCTCCCCCTTCCCTCCCCTCTTCCCTGCCTCCTTCCCTCCCCATCCCTCCTTCCTTCCCTGCCTCCTTCCCTCCCCCATCCCTCCCCCATCCCTCTCTCTTCCTTCCCTCCCCCCATCCCTCCCTCCTTCCCTCCCCCCTTCCCTCCCCTCTTCCCTGCCTCCTTCCCTCCCTCCTTCCTTCCCTCCCGCCGCTCACCACCTAAAACAGCATTTGGTTATTTGGTTAGGTTCACACACACACTCTCTCTGTCTCTCTCTCTCTCTCTCTCTCTCTCTCTCTCTCTCACACACACACTTTCACACCATTAAGTTACACAAGGCTTCCCCACAGAACCAAAACATCTTGCAGTTCCGCCACAATTAATTGGCCGTCTGACCTTGCCCCTGGTGAGCGCTCGTTTGCTGCCAGAGAGAAGAGGGGGGAGAACCCATTTCTACGTCACACAATACATTCCTTCCTCTCCCCTGATGGCTAGAGCCCTTTCATATTGACAGACAGGGTGGGGTGAGATGGATTGTGGGCCGTTGGAGGGAGACACCTGTTGAGAGACTGGCAGGCAGGAGTGGGGGGTCTGTCGGTCAGTGGTATGTATGGCAGGGGCTAATTCATGGAGCGGGGGGGGGGGGGGGGGGTCATCTTTAGAGGAATAATTTTGCATGCCCAATTTTTCAGTTTTTGATTTGTTAAAAAAGTTTGAAATATCCAACAAATGTCGTTCCACTTCATGATTGTGTCCCACTTGTTGTTGATTCTTCACAAAAAAATACAGTTTTATATCTTTATGTTTGAAGCCTGAAATGTGGCAAAAGGTCGCAAAGTTCAAGGGGCCCGAATACTTTCGCAAGGCACTGTACCTTCACTACAAACAACCATCTCAGAGCCCCCTAACACAACTACCTTCACTATAAACAACCATCTCAGAGCCCCCTAACACAACTACCTTCACTACAAACAACCATCTCAGAGCCCCCTAACACAACTACCTTCACTACGAACAACCATCTCAGAGCCCCCTAACACAACTACCTTCACTACAAACAACCATCTCAGAGCCCCCTAACACAACTACCTTCACTACAAACCACCAGCTCAGAGCCCCCTAACACAACTACCTTCACTACGAACAACCATCTCAGAGCCCCCTAACACAACTACCTTCACTATAAACAACCATCTCAGAGCCCCCTAACACAACTACCTTCACTACAACAACCATCTCAGAGCCCCTAACACAACTACCTTCACTACAAACAACCATCTCAGAGCCCCCTAACACAACTACCTTCACTACAAACAACCATCTCAGAGCCCCCTAACACAACTACCTTCACTACAAACAACCATCTCAGAGCCCCCTAACACAACTACCTTCACTACAAACAACCATCTCAGAGCCCCTAACACAACTACCTTCACTACAAACCACCATCTCAGAGCCCCTAACACAACTACCTTCACTACAAACAACCATCTCAGAGCCCCTAACACAACTACCTTCACTACGAACAACCATCTCAGAGCCCCCTAACACAACTACCTTCACTACAAACAACCATCTCAGAGCCCCTAACACAACTACTTCACTATAAACAACCATCTCAGAGCCCCCTAACACAACTACCTTCACTATAAACAACCATCTCAGAGCCCCCTAACACAACTACCTTCACTACGAACAACCATCTCAGAGCCCCCTAACACAACTACCTTCACCTATCAGCCTCCCTTCACCTATCAGCCTCCCTTCACCTATTAGCCTCCCTTCACCTATTAGCCTCCCTTCACCTATTAGCCTCCCTTCACCTCCCTTCACCTATTAGCCTCCCTCCCTTCACCTATTAGCCTCCCTTCACCTATCAGCCTCCCTTCACCTCCCTTCACCTATCAGCCTCCCTTCACCTATTAGCCTCCCTTCACCTCCCTTCACCTCCCTTCACCTCCCTTCACCTATTAGCCTCCCTTCACCTATCAGCCTCCCTTCACATATTAGCCTCCCTTCACCTCCCTTCACCTATTAGCCTCCCTTCACCTCCCTTCACCTATTAGCCTCCCTTCACCTCCCTTCACCTATCAGCCTCCCTTCACCTCCCTTCACCTATTAGCCTCCATTCACCTCCCTTCACCTATTAGCCTCCCTTCACCTCCCTTCACCTATTAGCCTCCCTTCACCTCCCTTCACCTATTAGCCTCCCTTCACCTCCCTTCACCTATTAGCCTCCCTTCACCTATTAGCCTCCCTTCACCTCCCTTCACCTCCCTTCACCTATCAGCCTCCCTTCACCTCCCTTCACCTCCCTTCACCTATCAGCCTCCCTTCACCTCCCTTCACCTATTAGCCTCCCTTCACCTATCAGCCTCCCTTCATCTCCCTTCACCTATTAGCCTCCCTTCACCTCCCTTCACCTCCCTTCACCTATCAGCCTCCCTTCACCTATTAGCCTCCCTTCACCTCCCTTCACCTATCAGCCTCCCTTCACCTATTAGCCTCCCTTCACCTCCCTTCACCTATTAGCCTCCCTTCACCTATCAGCCTCCCTTCACCTCCCTTCACCTATTAGCCTCCCTTCACCTATCAGCCTCCCTTCACCTCCCTTCACCTATTAGCCTCCCTTCACCTATCAGCCTCCCTTCACCTATCAGCCTCCCTTCACCTATTAGCCTCCCTTCACCTATCAGCCTCCCTTCACCTCCCTTCACCTATCAGCCTCCCTTCACCTCCCTTCACCTCCCTTCACCTATTAGCCTCCCTTCACCTCCCTTCACCTCCCTTCACCTATCAGCCTCCCTTCACCTATCAGCCTCCCTTCACCTCTCACCCGTCAGTCTCCCAGCACCCATCAGTCTCCCAGCACCCATCAGTCTCCCAGCACCCATCAGTCTCCCAGCACCCATCGGTCTCCCAGCACCCGTCAGTCTCCCAGCACCCATCAGTCTCCCAGCACCCATCAGTCTCCCAGCACCCATCAGTCTCCCAGCAGTCTCCCAGCACCCATCAGTCTCCCAGCACCCATCAGTCTCCCAGCACCCATCAGTCTCCCAGCACCCCTCACCCCACACCCATTTCTGGAGTGTCCTCTTGAAGGGAGAGGAGCAGATAGTAGGAGAAGATTAGTGAGAGACGTGTCTTTTAAGTGTTAGCTTGACATGGGGTTAAACACACACACAGACCGACCAGAGCACAAGCCAGTATCCCTTCTCAGTCTTCGTCAGCCCGACACATTAGCAAATAGTCACATCCCACCACCGGAGAAAGAAACACTGTAGTTACTATGTTTGTTCCCCACAAAAATCAAACTATTACATTTACATTTACATTTAAGTCATTTAGCAGACGCTCTTATCCAGAGCGACTTACAAATTGGTGCATTCACCTTATGACATCCAGTGGAACAGCCACTTTACAATAGTGCATCTAAATCTTTTAAGGGGGGTGAGAAGGATTACTTTATCCTATCCTAGGTATTCCTTAAAGAGGTGGGGTTTCAGGTGTCTCCGGAAGGTGGTGATTGACTCCGCTGTCCTGGCGTCGTGAGGAGTTTGTTCCCACCATTGGGGGCAAGAGCAGCGAACAGTTTTGACTGGGCTGAGCGGGAACTGTACTTCCTCAGTGGTAGGGAGGCGAGCAGGCCAGAGGTGGATGAACGCAGTGCCCTTGTTTGGGTGTAGGGCCTGATCAGAGCCTGGAGGTACTGAGGTGCCGTTCCCTCACAGCTCCGTAGGCAAGCACCATGGTCTTGTAGCGGATGCGAGCTTCAACTGGAAGCCAGTGGAGAGAGCGGAGGAGCGGGGTGACGTGAGAGAACTTGGAAGGTTGAACACCAGACGGGCTGCGGCGTTCTGGATGAGTTGTAGGGGTTTAATGGCACAGGCAGGGAGCCCAGCCAACAGCGAGTTGCAGTAATCCAGACGGGAGATGACAAGTGCCTGGATTAGGACCTGCGCCGCTTCCTGTGTGAGGCAGGGTCGTACTCTGCGGATGTTGTAGAGCATGAACCTACAGGAACGGGCCACCGCCTTGATGTTATTTGAGAACGACAGGGTGTTGTCCAGGATCACGCCAAGGTTCTTAGCGCTCTGGGAGGAGGACACAATGGAGTTGTCAACCGTGATGACGAGATCATGGAACGGGCAGTCCTTCCCGGGAGGAAGAGCAGCTCCGTCTTGCCGAGGTTCAGCTTGAGGTGGTGATCCGTCATCCACACTGATATGTCTGCCAGACATGCAGAGATGCGATTCGCCACCTGGTCATCAGAAGGGGGAAAGGAGAAGATTAATTGTGTGTCGTCTGCATAGCAATGCTAGGAGAGACCATGTGAGGTTATGACAGAGCCAAGTGACTTGGTGTATAGCGAGAATAGGAGAGGGCCTAGAACAGAGCCCTGGGGGACACCAGTGGTGAGAGCACGTGGTGAGGAGACAGATTCTCGCCACGCCACCTGGTAGGAGCGACCTGTCAGGTAGGACGCAATCCAAGCGTGGGCCGCGCCAGAGATGCCCAACTCGGAGAGGGTGGAGAGGAGGATCTGATGGTTCACAGTATCGAAGGCAGCCGATAGGTCTAGAAGGATGAGAGCAGAGGAGAGAGAGTTAGCTTTAGCAGTGCGGAGCGCCTCCGTGATACAGAGAAGAGCAGTCTCAGTTGAATGACTAGTCTTGAAACCTGACTGATTTGGATCAAGAAGGTCATTCTGAGAGAGATAGCGGGAGAGCTGGCCAAGGACGGCACGTTCAAGAGTTTTGGAGAGAAAAGAAAGAAGGGATACTGGTCTGTAGTTGTTGACATCGGAGGGATCGAGTGTAGGTTTTTTCAGAAGGGGTGCAACTCTCGCTCTCTTGAAGACGGAAGGGACGTAGCCAGCGGTCAGGGATGAGTTGATGAGCGAGGTGAGGTAAGGGAGGTCTCCGGAAATGGTCTGGAGAAGAGAGAGGAGGGGATAGGGTCAAGCGGGCAGGTTGTTGGGCGGCCGGCCGTCACAAGACGCGAGATTTCATCTGGAGAGAGAGGGGGAGAAAGAGGTCAGAGCACAGGGTAGGGCAGTGTGAGCAGAACCAGCGGTGTCGTTTGACTTAGCAAACGAGGGTCGGATGTCGTCGACCTTCTTTTTCAAAATGGTTGACGAAGTCATCTGCAGAGAGGAGGAAGGGGGGAGGGGGAGGAGGATTCAGGAGGAGGAGAAGGTGGCAAAGAGCTTCCTAGGGTTAGAGGCAGACGCTTGGAATTTAGAGTGGTAGAAAGTGGCTTTAGCAGCAGAGACAGAAGAGGAAAATGTAGAGAGGAGGGAGTGAAAGGATGCCAGGTCCGCAGGGAGGCGAAGTTTTCCTCCATTTCCGCTCGGCTGCCCGGAGCCCTGTTCTGTGAGCTCGCAATGAGTCGTCGAGCCACGGAGCAGGAGGGGAGGACCGAGCCGGCCTGGAGGATAGGGGACATAGAGAGTCAAAGGATGCAGAAAGGGAGGAGAGGAGGGTTGAGGAGGCAGAATCAGGAGATAGGTTGGAGAAGGTTTGAGCAGAGGGAAGAGATGATAGGATGGAAGAGGAGAGAGTAGCGGGGGAGAGAGAGCGAAGGTTGGGACGGCGCGATACCATCCGAGTAGGGGCAGTGTGGGAAGTGTTGGATGAGAGCGAGAGGGAAAAGGATACAAGGTAGTGGTCGGAGACTTGGAGGGGAGTTGCAATGAGGTTAGTGGAAGAACAGCATCTAGTAAAGATGAGGTCAAGCGTATTGCCTGCCTTGTGAGTAGGGGGGGAAGGTGAGAGGGTGAGGTCAAAAGAGGAGAGGAGTGGAAAGAAGGAGGCAGAGAGGAATGAGTCAAAGGTAGACGTGGGGAGGTTAACCTGTTACTCCTACCCCCTACTTTTTTCGAACATTCTGTTAAAAATCGCAACATTTCAGCGCCCTGCTACTCATGCCAGGAATATAGTATATGCATATGATTAGTATGTGTGGATAGAAAACACTCAGACATTTATAAAACTGGTTAAATCACGGCTGTGACTGTAACAGAACGTGTGTTTCATCGAAAAGTGCAGGAAAATCTGATCACTGAAAATGGAAAAATATATCCATGCCCACTTCAACCATTTGATAAAGGTGAACCACATTTAATGGGGCCGAGGTTGCAATACCTACAGCTTCCACACGATGTCAACAGTCTTGTCATTTGCCTACTTTTTGTTTCTTGGTCAAACAGACGCAAGGCAACGCCTTTCTTCGGTCTCCGACCGGATATTTTGGTTGAGATTTACCCGGACATTATTTCCAGACGTACAGCTAGAGAATATACATCGCCTCGTGATCAATTTGATCGCTTATTAACGTTTATTAATACCTAAAGTTGTATTACAAAAGTATTTCGAAGTGTTTTGTGAAAGTTTATCGTCAACTTTTTTAATTTTAAAAAAATGACGTTACGTTATGAAACGCTATTTTTTTCCTTGATCACACAGTCTTCATAGATCGATATCTAGGCTATATATGGACCGATTTAATCGAAAAAAAGACCCAATAGTGATGTTTATGGGACATCTAGGAGTGCCAACAAAGAAGATGGTCAAAGGTAATGAATGTTTTATATTTTATTTGTGCGTTTTGTGTAGCGCCGACTATGCTAATTATTTTGTTTACGTCCCCTGCGGGTCTTTTGGGGTGTTACGTGCTATCAGATAATAGCTTCTCATGCTTTCGCTGAAAAGCATTTAAAAAATCTGACTTGTTGCCTGGATTCACAACGAGTGTAGCTTTAATTCACTACCCTGCATGTGTATTTTAATGAACGTTTGAGTTTTAACTAGTACTATTAGCATTTAGCGTAGTGCATTTGCATTTCCAGATGTCTAGATGGGACGCCTGCGTGTCAGGTAGGAGCAAGAGGTTAAAGTCGCCCAGAACTGTGAGAGGTGAGCCGTCCTCAGGAAAGGAGCTTATCAAGGCATCAAGCTCATTGATGAACTCTCTGAGGGAACCTGGAGGGCGATAAATGATAAGGATGTTAAGCTTGAAAGGGCTGGTAACTGTGACAGCATGGAATTCAAAGGAGGTGATAGACAGATGGGTAAGGGGAGAAAGAGAATGACCACTTAGGAGAGATGAGGATCCCGGTGCCACCACCCCGCTGACCAGAAGCTCTCGGGGTGTGCGAGAACACGTGGGGCGGACGAAGAGAGCGCAGTAGGAGTAGCAGTGTTATCTGTGGTGATCCATGTTTCCGTCAGTGCCAAGAAATCGAGGGACTGGAGGGATGCATAGGCTGAGATGAACTCTGCCTTGTTGGCCGCAGATCGGCAGTTCCAGAGGCTACCGGAGACCTGGAACTCCACGTGGGTCGTGCGCGCTGGGACCACCAGATTAGGGTGGCCGCGGCCACGCGGTGTGGAGCGTTTGTATGGTCTGTGCAGAGGAGAGAACAGGGATAGACAGACACATAGTTGACAGGCTACAGAAGAGGCTACGCTAATGCAAAGGAGATTGGAATGACTAGTGGACTACACGTCTCAAATGTTCAGAAAGTTAAGCTTACGTAGCAAGAATCTTATTGACTAAAATGATTAAAATGATACAGTACTGCTGAAGTAGGCTAGCTGGCAGTGGCTGCGTTGTTGACTTTGTAGGCTAGCTGGCAGTGGCTGCGTTGTTGACACTACACTAATCAAGTCGTTCCGTTGAGTGTAATAGTTTCTACAGTGCTGCTATTCGGGGCTAGCTGGCTAGCTAGCAGTGTTGATTACGTTACGTTGCGTTAAAAGAACGACAATAGCTGGCTAGCTAACCTAGAAAATCGCTCTAGACTACACAATTATCTTTGATACAAAGACGGCTATGTAGCTAGCTATGTAGCTAGCTACGATCAAACAAATCAAACCGTTGTACTGTAATGAAATGAAATGAAAATGTGATACTACCTGTGGAGCGAAGCGGAATGCGACCGGGTTGTTGAGTGCGGAAGTTCTATAAAATGTCTCCTGATTTTGCAGGCCTTAAGCGTTTAGTGCAGTTACGTAATAGTTCACATAAACCCATCAGTTCTGCCTTAATGCTCTTTGACAAAGACCTGGATTTGTGTCATGTTTCATATGAGGTCTATGACTTCCAGGTTTGGGTCCCAAATGGCACCCAATTCCCTTTATAGTACACTGATTTGGACTAGGGCCAACTGGGGAATAGGGTGCCAGGTCCCATTGGGTCCTGCTCTAAAGTAGTGCACTATAAAGGGAATAGGGTGAGGTCCCATTGGGTCCTGCTCTAAAGTAGTGCACTATAAAGGGAATAGGATGCCAGGTCCCATTGGGTCCTGCTCTAAAGTAGTGCACTATAAAGGGAATAGGGTGCCAGGTCCCATTGGGTCCTGTTCTAAAGTAGTGCACTATAAAGGGAATAGGGTGCCAGGTCCCATTGGGTCCTGCTCAAAAGTAGTGCACTATAAAGGGAATAGGGTGCCAGGTCCCATTGGGTCCTGCTCTAAAGTAGTGCACTATAAAGGGAATAGGGTGAGGTCCCATTGGGTCCTGCTCTAAAGTAGTGCGCTATAAAGGGAATAGGGTGCCAGGTCCCATTGGGTCCTGCTCTAAAGTAGTGCACTATAAAGGGAATAGGATGCCAGGTCCCATTGGGTCCTGCTCTAAAGTAGTGCACTATAAAGGGAATAGGGTGGCATTTGGGACACATGCACAGTCTGACCTTTTTTTGTTGTTGTTGTCTGAAGTGTTTTAAACAGACCTCCGTTCCTCGGTGAATTCACGCGTATTGAGCTCTGCCTCATGTCACGCTCTCTCCTAGTCGGCTGTCAGGGCCCAGGCAGGAAGTGACTGTTTCTATGGGAGCCATATGCGAATGTACAGGTAACTGCCAAAATGAAGGAAACACTTGCATTAAAATGTGGGATACAAAGTATATTGAAGGCAGGTGCTTCCACACAGGTGAGGTTCCTGAGTTAATTAAGCATCCCATAATGCTAAGGGTCAGAAGAAAAGATCTCAGTGACTCCCATAATGCTAAGGGAATAGGATCTCAGTGACTCCCATAATGCTAAGGGCCAGAAGAAGAGATCTCAGTGACTCCCATAATGCTAAGGGCCAGAAGAAGAGATCTCAGTGACTCCCATAATGCTAAGGGCCAGAAGAAGTTTCTCAGTGACTCCCCTATAATGCTAAGGGCCAGAAGAAGAGATCTCAGTGACTCCCATAATGCTAAGGGCCAGAAGAAGAGATCTCAGTGACTCCCATAATGCTAAGGGTCAGAAGAAGAGATCTCAGTGACTCCCATAATGCTAAGGGTCAGAAGAGAGATCTCAGTGCTCCCATAATGCTAAGGGCAGAAGAAGAGAGCTGTGACTCCCATAATGCTAAGGGTCAGAAGAAGAGATCTCAGTGACTCCCATAATGCTAAGGGTCAGAAGAAGAGATCTCAGTGACTCAAAATGCTAAGGGCCAGAAGAAGATCTCAGTGACTCCCATAATGCTAAGGGGCCATACAAGAGATCTCAGTGACTCCCATAATGCTAAGGGCAGAAGAAGAGATCTCAGTGACTCCCATGATGCTACCAGAAGAAGAGATCTCAGTGACTCCCATAATGCTAAGGGCCAGAAGAAGAGATCTCAGTGACTCCCATAATGCTAAGGGCCAGAAGAAAAGATCTCAGTGACTCCCATAATGCTAAGGGCCAGAAGAAGAGATCTCAGTGACTCCCATAATGCTAAGGGTCAGAAGAAGAGATCTCAGTGACTCCCATAATGCTAAGGGCCAGAAGAAGAGATCTCAGTGACTCCCATAATGCTAAGGGCCAGAAGAAGAGATCTCAGTGACTCCCATAATGCTAAGGGCCAGAAGAAGAGATCTCAGTGACTCCCATAATGCTAAGGGCCAGAAGAAGAGATCTCAGTGACTCCCATAATGCTAAGGGCCAGAAGAAGAGATCTCAGTGACTCCCATAATGCTAAGGGCCAGAAGAAGAGAGCTCAGTGACTCCCATAATGCTAAGGGCCAGAAGAAGAGATCTCAGTGACTCCCATAATGCTAAGGGTCAGATCTCAGTGACTCCCAAGGGCCAGAAGAAGAGATCTCAGTGACTCCCATAATGCTAAGGGTCAGAAGAAGAGATCTCAGTGACTCCCATAATGCTAAGGGCCAGAAGAAGAGATCTCAGTGACTCCCATAATGCTAAGGGCCAGAAGAAGAGATCTCAGTGACTCACATAATGCTAAGGGTCAGTGACTCCCATAATGCTAAGGGTCATAAAGAGATCTCAGTGACTCCCATAATGCTAAGGGCCAGAAGAAGAGATCTCAGTGACTCACATAATGCTAAGGGCCAGAAGAAGAGATCTCAGTGACTCACATAATGCTAAGGGTCAGAAGAAGAGATCTCAGTGACTCCCATAATGCTAAGGGCCAGAAGAAGAGATCTCAGTGACTCACATAATGCTAAGGGCCAGAAGAAGAGATCTCAGTGACTCACATAATGCTAAGGGTCAGAAGAAGAGATCTCAGTGACTCACCATAATGCTAAGGGCCAGAATAAGAGATCTCAGTGACCAGAAGAAGAGATCTCAGTGACTCACATAATGCTAAGGGTCAGAAGAAGAGATCTCAGTGACTCACCATAATGCTAAGGGCCAGAAGAAGAGATCTCAGTGACTCCCATAATGCTAAGGGCCAGAAGAAGAGATCTCAGTGACTCCCATAATGCTAAGGGCCAGAAGAAGAGATCTCAGTGACTCCCATAATGCTAAGGGCCAGAAGAAGAGATCTCAGTGACTCACATAATGCTAAGGGTCAGAAGAAGAGATCTCAGTGACTCCCATAATGCTAAGGGTCAGAAGAAGAGATCTCAGTGACTCCCATAATGCTAAGGGCCAGAAGAAGAGATCTCAGTGACTCACATAATGCTAGGGCCAGAAGAAGAGATCTCAGTGACTCACATAATGCTAAGGGTCAGAAGAAGAGATCTCAGTGACTCACCATAATGCTAAGGGTCAGAAGAAGAGATCTCAGTGACTCACCATAATGCTAAGGGCCAGAAGAAGAGATCTCAGTGACTCACCAAGCCAATGGGAGGTTCGGGAGCGGCATCTGAGACCAAATGATGGGATTGGATGAATGGTGTCGCATCCCTCCAATAGAGTTGTTTGGTGCATTGAAGCTGTTCTGGCTGGAGGCCCAGTGTCCTATTATGATCCTTTTATGATGGCGTTTCCTTTATTTTGGCAGTTACCTGTAAACGAGTGGTTTTCCACCTTGCTCCATGTTAATCTTCATAGGAGCAGTAACGCTATTGAAATATACAGATTTATTATTTACCTTTATTTAACTAGGCAAGTCTTGTTAAGAACAAATTCTTATTTTCAATGACGGTCTAGGAACAGTGGGTTAACTGCCTGTTCAGGGTCAGAACGACAGATTTGTACCTTTGTCAGCTCGGGGATTTGAACTTGCAACCTTCCGGTTACTAGTCCAACGCTCCAACCGCCCAGATGTGATGGACACTGTAGGCTAGTGGTTCTCTAATGAAAGCTACAGACTGGAGGGACACTGTAGGCTAGTGGTTCTCCTAGTGAAAGCTTCTACAGATGTCAGGGACACTGTAGACTAGTGGTTCTCCTAGTGAAAGCTACAGAATGGAGGGACACTGTAGTCTAGTGGTTCTCCTAGTGAAAGCTACAGATGTCAGGGACACTGTAGTCTAGTGGTTCTCCTCGTGAAAGCTACAGATGTCAGGGACACTGTAGTCCTCGTGGTTCTCCTAGTGAAAGCTACAGACTGGAGGACACTGTAGACTAGTGGTTCTCCTCGTGAAAGCTACAGATGTCAGGGACACTGTAGTCTCGTGGTTCTCTAGTGAAAGCTACAGATGTCAGGGACACTGTAGTCTGAGTGGTTCTCCTAGTGAAAGCTACAGATGTCAGGGACACTGTAGACTAGTGGTTCTCCTAGTGAAAGCTACAGATGTCAGGGACACTGTAGTCTAGTGGTTCTCCCTAGTGAAAGCTACAGATGTCAGGGACACTGTAGTCTAGTGGTTCTCCTAGTGAAAGCTACAGACTGGAGGGACACTGTAGTCTCGTGGTTCTCCTAGTGAAAGTTACAGATGTCAGGGACACTGTAGGCTAGTGGTTCTCTAGTGAAAGCTACAGATGTCAGAGACACTGTAGTCTAGTGGTTCTCCCAGTGAAAGCTACAGATGTCAGAGACACTGTTCTCCTGAGTCTTAGTGGTTCTCCCTGTAAAAGCTACAGATGTCAGGGACACTGTTCTAGCTGATTTTACAGGATAGTGAAATGTGCCCTGAATGACCTAGTTGACAAATGCAAATCTAACTAAATTGTGTTCACATACACAACTATTTGTGTTCCTAGCGGAGTAGTATCTTGGTAAACAGTAGAAATGTTTGTGTCTGTAGCTCCAACAGTGCAGTAGTATCTAACTAAATGCTTGTGTTCCTAGCTCCAACAGTAGTATCTAACTAAATGCTTGTGTTCCTAGCTCCAACAGTGCAGTAGTATCTAACTAAATGCTTGTGTTCCTAGCTCCAACAGTGCAGTAGTATCTAACTAAATGCTTGTGTTCCTAGCTCCAACAGTGCAGTAGTATCTAACTAAATGCTTGTGTTCCTAGCTCCAACAGTGCAGTAGTATCTAACTAAATGCTTGTGTTTCTAGCTCCAACAGTACAGTAATATCTAACTAAATGTTTGTGTTCCTATCTCCAACAGTACAGTAATATCTAACTAAATGCTTGTGTTTCTAGCTCCAACAGTGCAGTAGTATCTAACTAAATGCTTGTGTTTCTAGCTCCAACAGTACAGTAGTATCTAACTAAAATGCTTGTGTTTCTAGCTCCAACAGTGCAGTAGTATCTAACTAAATGCTTGTGTTTCTAGCTCCAACAGTTGCAATAGTATCTAACTAAATGCTTGTGTTTCTAGCTCAACAGTGCAGTAATATCTAACTAAATGCTTGTGTTTCTAGCTCCAGCAGTGCAGTAGTATCTAACTAAATGCTTGTGTTTCTAGCTCCAACAGTGCAGTAGTATCTAACTAAAATGTTTGTGTTTCTAGCTCCAACAGTGCAGTAGTATCTAACTAAATGCTTGTGTTCCCATCTCCAACAGTGCAGTAGTATCTAACTAAATGCTTGTGTTTCTAGCTCCAACAGTGCAGTAGTATCTAACCAATGCTTGTGCCCTGGCTCAACAGTGCAGTAGTATCTTTAACTAAATGCTTGTGTTCCCAGCTCCAACAGTGCAGTAATATCTAACTAAATGCTTGTGTTCCTAGCTCCAACAGTGCAGTAATATCTAACTAAATGCTTGTGTTCCTAGCTCCAACAGTGCAGTAGTATCTAACTAAATGCTTGTGTTCCTATCTCCAACAGTGCAGTAGTATCTAACTAAATGCTTGTGTTCCTAGCTCCAACAGTGCAGTAATATCTAACTAAATGCTTGTGTTTCTAGCTCCAACAGTGCAGTAGTATCTAACTAAATGTTTGTGTTCCTAGCTCCAACAGTGCAGTAGTATCTAACTAAATGCTTGTGTTCTTATCTCCAACAGTGCATTAGTATCTAACTAAATGCTTGTGTTCCTAGCTCCAACAGAGCAGTAATATCTAACTAAATGCTTGTGTTTCTAGCTCCAACAGTGCAGTAATATCTAACAATTTACAACAATACACACACATCTAAAAGTGAAAGAATGGAATTTTAGAAATATATAAATATTAGATCGAACAATGTCGGAGTGTCATTGACTAAAATACAGTAGAATATAATACAGTATATACATATGAGATGAGTAAAGCCGAATGTAAACACTGTTAAAGTGACCTGTGATTACATGTCTATGTATATAGGGCAGCAGCCTATAAGGGGCAGGGTTGAGTAACCGGGTGGAAGCTGGCTAGTGATGGCTGTTTAACAGTCTGATGGCCATGAGCTAGAAGCTGTTTTTCAGTCTCTCGGTCCCAGATTTGATGCACCTGTACTGACCTCGCCTTCTGGATGATAGCGGGGTGAACAGGCAGTGGCTCGGGTGGTTGTTGTCTTTGACAATCTTTTTGGCCTTCCTGTGACACCGGGTGGTGTAGGTGTCCTGGAGGGCAGGCAGTGTGCCCCCGGTGACGCGTTGGGCAGACCGTGCCACCCTCTGGAGAGCCCTGTGGTTGCGGGCGGTGCAGTTGCCGTACCAGGCGGTGCTACAGCCCGACAGAATGGGGATGCCATCTGCGCCGGAATCCTGGCAAGGGTTAACACATTTAAATGTCGTACTCACGTCGGTCACGGAGAAGGAGAGCCCACAGTCCTTGGGAGCGGACCTTGTCATTAACAGCCCAGTGCCATAGAGAAGGTGTTAGCTTCATTAACAGCCCAGTGCCATAGAGAAGGTGTTAGTTTTATTAACAGCTCCAGTGCCATAGAGAAGCGTTAGCTTCATTAACAGCTCAGTGCCGAGAAGGCGTTAGCTTCATTAACAGCCCAGTGCCATAGAGAAGCGTTGGCTTCATT
Organism: Oncorhynchus nerka; assembly: GCF_034236695.1. Lineage (NCBI taxonomy): Eukaryota > Metazoa > Chordata > Actinopteri > Salmoniformes > Salmonidae > Oncorhynchus > Oncorhynchus nerka. The sequence continues at coordinate 4,649,320 of NC_088417.1, forward strand.
AACAGCCCAGTGCCATAGAGAAGCGTTAGCTTCATTAACAGCCCAGTGCCATAGAGAAGGCGTTAGCTTCATTAACAGCTCAGTGTCATAGAGAAGGTGTTAGCTTCATTAGCAGCCAGTGCCATAGAGAAGTTAGCTTCATTAACAGCCCAGTGTCATAGAGAAGGTGTTAGCTTCATTAACAGCCCAGTGTCATAGAGAAGCGTTAGCTTCATTAACAGCCCAGTGTCATAGAGAAGGTGTTAGCTTCATTAACAGCCCAGTGTCATAGAGAAGGCGTTAGCTTCATTAACAGCCCAGTGTCATAGAGAAGGTGTTAGCTTCATTAACAGCCCAGTGCCATAGAGAAGGCGTTAGCTTCATTAACAACCCAGTGCCATAGAGAAGGCGCAGCTTCATTAACAGCCCTCCAGTGTCATAGAGAAGGTGTTAGCTCTTATTAACAACCCAGTGCCATAGAGAAGGTGTTAGCTTCATTAACAGCCCAGTGTCATAGAGAAGGTGTTAGCTTCATTAACAGCCCAGTGTCATAGAGAAGGCATTAGCTTCATTAACAGCCCAGTGCCATAGAGAAGGCGTTAGCTTCATTAACAGCCCAGTGTCATAGAGAAGGCGTTAGCTTCATTAACAGCCTAGTGCCATAGAGAAGGCGTTAGCTTCATTAACAACCCAGTGTCATAGAGAAGGCGTTAGCTTCATTAACAGCCCAGTGCCATAGAGAAGGCGTTAGCTTCATTAACAGCCTAGTGCCATAGAGAAGGCGTTAGCTTCATTAACAGCCCAGTGCCATAGAGAAGGTGTTAGCTTCATTAACAGCTCAGTGTCATAGAGAAGGTGTTAGCTTCATTAACAGCCCAGTGCCATAGAGAAGGTGTTAGCTTCATTAACAGCCCAGTGCCATAGAGAAGGTGTTAGCTTCATTAACAGCCCAGTGTCATAGAGAAGGTATTAGCTTCATTAACAACCCAGTGCCATAGAGAAGGTGTTAGCTTCATTAACAGCCCAGTGCCATAGAGAAGGTGTTAGCTTCATTAACAACCCAGTGCCATAGAGAAGGTGTTAGCTTCATTAACAACCCAGTGCCATAGAGAAGGTGTTAGCTTCATTAACAGCTCAGTGTCATAGAGAAGGTGTTAGCTTCATTAACAGCCCAGTGCCATAGAGAAGGTGTTAACTTCATTAACAGCCCAGTGTCATAGAGAAGGTGTTAGCTTCATTAACAACCCAGTGCCATAGAGAAGGTGTTAGCTTCATTAATAACCCAGTGCCATAGAGAATGTGTTAGCTTCATTAACAGCCCAGTGTCATAGAGAAGGTGTTAGCTTCATTAACAGCCCAGTGTCATAGAGAAGGTGTTAGCTTCATTAACAACCCAGTGCCATAGAGAAGACGTTAGCTTCATTAACAACCCAGTGCCATAGAGAAGGTGTTAGCTTCATTAACAGCCCAGTGCCATAGAGAAGGTGTTAGCTTCATTAACAACCCAGTGCCATAGA
>NC_088417.1:4651315-4663815 GCF_034236695.1 Oncorhynchus nerka
TTATATAGGATGGTGTGTATAGACAGTAGTTATATAGAGATGGTGTGTATAGAGCAGTAGTTATATAGGATGGTGTGTATAGACAGTAGTTATATAGGATGGTGTGTATAGACAGTATAGACAGTAGTTATATAGGATGGTGTGTATAGACAGTAGTTATATAGGATGGTGTGTATAGACAGTAGTTATATAGGATGGTGTGTATAGACAGTAGTTATATAGGATGGTGTGTATAGACAGTATAGACAGTAGTTATATAGGATGGTGTGTATGGACAGTATAGACAGTAGTTATATAGGATGGTGTGTATAGACAGTAGTTATATAGGATGGTGTGTATAGACAGTAGTTATATAGGATGGTGTGTATAGACAGTATAGACAGTAGTTATATAGGATGGTGTGTATAGACAGTAGTTATATAGGATGGTGTGTATAGACAGTAGTTATATAGGATGGTGTGTATAGACAGTATAGACAGTCGTTATATAGGATGGTGTGTATAGACAGTATAGACAGTAGTTATATAGGATGGTGTGTATAGACAGTATAGACAGTAGTTATATAGGATGGTGTGTATAGACAGTAGTTATATAGGATGGTGTGTATAGACAGTAGTTATATAGGATGGTGTGTATAGACAGTAGTTATATAGGATGGTGTGTATAGACAGTATAGACAGTAGTTATATAGGATGGTGTGTATAGACAGTAGTTATATAGGATGGTGTGTATAGACAGTAGTTATATAGGATGGTGTGTATAGACAGTAGTTATATAGGATGGTGTGTATAGACAGTAGTTATATAGGATGGTGTGTATAGACAGTAGTTATATAGGATGGTGTGTATAGACAGTAGTTATATAGGATGGTGTGTATAGACAGTAGTTATATAGGATGGTGTGTATAGACAGTAGTTATATAGGATGGTGTGTATAGACAGTAGTTATATAGGATGGTGTGTATAGACAGTAGTTATATAGGATGGTGTGTATAGACAGTAGTTATATAGGATGGTGTGTATAGACAGTAGTTATATAGGATGGTGTGTATAGACAGTAGTGTATTATATGGGATGGTGTGTATAGACAGTAGTTATATAGGATGGTGTGTATGCAGTAGACAGTAGTTATATAGGATGGTGTGTATAGACAGTAGTTATATAGGATGGTGTGTATAGACAGTAGTTATATAGGATGGTGTGTATAGACAGTAGTTATATAGGATGGTGTGTATAGACAGTAGTTATATAGGATGGTGTGTATAGACAGTAGTTATATAGGATGGTGTGTATAGACAGTAGTTATATAGGATGGTGTGTATAGACAGTATAGACAGTAGTTATATAGGATGGTGTGTATAGACAGTATAGACAGTAGTTATATAGGATGGTGTGTATAGACAGTAGTTATATAGGATGGTGTGTATAGACAGTAGTTATATAGGATGGTGTGTATAGACAGTAGTTATATAGGATGGTGTGTATAGACAGTATAGACAGTAGTTATATAGGATGGTGTGTATAGACAGTAGTTATATAGGATGGTGTGTATAGACAGTATAGACAGTAGTTATATAGGATGGTGTGTATAGACAGTATAGACAGTAGTTATATAGGATGGTGTGTATAGACAGTAGTTATATAGGATGGTGTGTATAGACAGTATAGACAGTAGTTATATAGGATGGTGTGTATAGACAGTAGTTATATAGGATGGTGTGTATAGACAGTAGTTATAATAGGATGGTGTGTATAGACAGTATAGACAGTAGTTATATAGGATGGTGTGTATAGACAGTAGTTATATAGGATGGTGTGTATAGACAGTAGTTATATAGGATGGTGTGTATAGACAGTATAGACAGTAGTTATATAGGATGGTGTGTATAGACAGTATAGACAGTAGTTATATAGGATGGTGTGTATAGACAGTAGTTATATAGGATGGTGTGTATAGACAGTATAGACAGTAGTTATATAGGATGGTGTGTATAGACAGTAGTTATATAGGATGGTGAGTATAGACAGTAGTTATATAGGATGGTGTGTATAGACAGTAGTTATATAGGATGGTGTGTATAGACAGTAGTTATATAGGATGGTGTGTATAGACAGTAGTTATATAGGATGGTGTGTATAGAGCAGTAGTTATATAGGATGGTGTGTATAGACAGTAGTTATATAGGATGGTGTGTATAGACAGTATAGACAGTAGTTATATAGGATGGTGTGTATAGACAGTATAGACAGTAGTTATATAGGATGGTGTGTATAGACAGTAGTTATATAGGATGGTGTGTATAGACAGTATAGACAGTAGTTATATAGGATGGTGTGTATAGACAGTAGTTATATAGGATGGTGTGTATAGACAGTAGTTATATAGGATGGTGTGTATAGACAGTAGTTATATAGGATGGTGTGTATAGACAGTAGTTATATAGGATGGTGTGTATAGACAGTAGTTATATAGGATGGTGTGTATAGACAGTATAGACAGTAGTTATATAGGATGGTGTGTATAGACAGTAGTTATATAGGATGGTGTGTATAGACAGTAGTTATATAGGATGGTGTGTATAGACAGTAGTTATATAGGATGGTGTGTATAGACAGTATAGACAGTAGTTATATAGGATGGTGTGTATAGACAGTATAGACAGTAGTTATATAGGATGGTGTGTATAGACAGTAGTTATATAGGATGGTGTGTATAGACAGTATAGACAGTAGTTATATAGGATGGTGTGTATAGACAGTAGTTATATAGGATGGTGTGTATAGACAGTAGTTATATAGGATGGTGTGTATAGACAGTATAGACAGTAGTTATATAGGATGGTGTGTATAGACAGTAGTTATATAGGATGGTGTGTATAGACAGTATAGACAGTAGTTATATAGGATGGTGTATATAGACAGTAGTTATATAGGATGGTGTGTATAGACAGTAGTTATATAGGATGGTGTGTATAGACAGTAGTTATATAGGATGGTGTGTATAGACAGTAGTTATATAGGATGGTGTGTATAGACAGTATAGACAGTAGTTATATAGGATGGTGTGTATAGACAGTAGTTATATAGGATGGTGTGTATAGACAGTAGTTATATAGGATGGTGTGTATAGACAGTATAGACAGTAGTTATATAGGATGGTGTGTATAGACAGTAGTTATATAGGATGGTGTGTATAGACAGTAGTTATATAGGATGGTGTGTATAGACAGTATAGACAGTAGTTATATAGGATGGTGTGTATAGACAGTATAGACAGTAGTTATATAGGATGGTGTGTATAGACAGTAGTTATATAGGATGGTGTGTATAGACAGTATAGACAGTAGTTATATAGGATGGTGTGTATAGACAGTAGTTATATAGGATGGTGTGTATAGACAGTAGTTATATAGGATGGTGTGTATAGACAGTAGTTATATAGGATGGTGTGTATAGACAGTAGTTATATAGGATGGTGTGTATAGACAGTAGTTATATAGGATGGTGTGTATAGACAGTATAGACAGTAGTTATATAGGATGGTGTGTATAGACAGTAGTTATATAGGATGGTGTGTATAGACAGTAGTTATATAGGATGGTGTGTATAGACAGTAGTTATATAGGATGGTGTGTATAGACAGTATAGACAGTAGTTATATAGGATGGTGTGTATAGACAGTATAGACAGTAGTTATATAGGATGGTGTGTATAGACAGTAGTTATATAGGATGGTGTGTATAGACAGTAGTTATATAGGATGGTGTGTATAGACAGTATAGACAGTAGTTATATAGGATGGTGTGTATAGACAGTAGTTATATAGGATGGTGTGTATAGACAGTAGTTATATAGGATGGTGTGTATAGACAGTATAGACAGTAGTTATATAGGATGGTGTGTATAGACAGTATAGACAGTAGTTATATAGGATGGTGTGTATAGACAGTATAGACAGTAGTTATATAGGATGGTGTGTATAGACAGTAGTTATATAGGATGGTGTGTATAGACAGTAGTTATATAGGATGGTGTGTATAGACAGTAGTTATAGGATGGTGTGTATAGACAGTATAGACAGTAGTTATATAGGATGGTGTATATAGACAGTAGTTATATAGGATGGTGTATATAGACAGTAGTTATATAGGATAGTGTGTATAGACAGTAGTTATATAGGATGGTGTGTATAGACAGTAGTTATATAGGATGGTGTGTATAGACAGTAGTTATATAGGATGGTGTGTATAGACAGTAGTTATATAGGATGGTGTGTCTAGACAGTAGTTATATAGGATGGTGTGTCTAGACAGTAGTTATATAGGATGGTGTGTATAGACGGTAGTTAAATGGGATGGTGTGTATAGACAGTAGTTATATAGAATGGTGTGTAGAGACAGTAGTTATATAGGATGGTGTGTATAGACAGTAGTTGTATAGCATAGTTGTATATAGACAGTATAGACAGTAGTTAAATGGGATGGATAGACATTAGTTATATAGGATGGTGTGTATAGACGACAGTAGTTATATAGGATGAGTGTGTATAGACAGTATAGTGAACAGTAGTTATAGGATGGTGTGTATAGACAGTATAGACAGTAGTTATATAGGATGATGTGTATAGACAGTAGTTATATAGGATGGTGTGTATAGACAGTAGTTATATAGGATGGGTGTGTATAGACAGTAGTTATATAGGATGGTGTGTATAGACAGTATAGACAGTAGTTATATAGGATGGTGTGTATAGACAGTAGTTATATAGGATGGTGTGTATAGACAGTAGTTATATAGGGATGGTGTGTATAGACAGTAGTTATATAGGATGGTGTGTATAGACAGTATAGACAGTAGTTATATAGGATGGTGTGTATAGACAGTAGTTATATAGGATGGTGTGTATAGACAGTATAGACAGTAGTTATATAGGATGGGTGTATAGACAGTATAGACAGTAGTTATATAGGATGGTGTGTATAGACAGTAGTTATAAGGATGGTGTGTATAGACAGTATAGACAGTAGTTATATAGGATGGTGTGTATAGACAGTAGTTATATAGGATGGTGTGTATAGACAGTAGTTAAATGGGATGGTGTGTATAGACAGTATAGACAGTAGTTATATAGGATGGTGTGTATAGACAGTAGTTATATAGGAGTGTATAGACAGTAGTTATATAGGATGGTGTGTATAGACAGTATAGACAGTAGTTATATAGGATGGTGTGTATAGACAGTATAGACAGTAGTTATATAGGATGGTGTGTAGAGACAGTAGTTATATAGGATGGTGTGTATAGACAGTATAGACAGTAGTTATATAGGATGGTGTGTATAGACAGTAGTTATATAGGATGGTGTGTATAGACAGTAGTTATATAGGATGGTGTGTAGAGACAGTAGTTATATAGGATGGTGTGTATAGACAGTAGTTGTATAGGATGGTGTATAGAGACAGTAGTTATATAGGATGGTGTGTATAGACAGTAGTTATATAGGATGGTGTGTAGAGACAGTAGTTATATAGGATGGTGTGTATAGACAGTATAGACAGTAGTTATATAGGATGGTGTGTATAGACAGTATAGACAGTAGTTATATAGGATGGTGTGTATAGACAGTAGTTATATAGGATGGTGTGTATAGACAGTATAGACAGTAGTTATATAGGATGGTGTGTAGAGACAGTAGTTATATAGGATGGTGTGTATAGACAGTAGTTGTATAGGATGGTGTATATAGACAGTAGTTATATAGGATGGTGTGTATAGACAGTAGTTATATAGGATGGTGTGTATAGACAGTAGTTATATAGGATGGTGTGTATAGACAGTATAGACAGTAGTTATATAGGATGGTGTGTATAGACAGTAGTTATATAGGATGGTGTGTATAGACAGTAGTTATATAGGATGGTGTGTGTAGACAGTAGTTATATAGGATGGTGTGTATAGACAGTATAGACAGCAGTTATATAGGATGGTGTGTATAGACAGTATAGACAGTAGTTATATAGGATGGTGTGTATATACAGTAGTTATATAGGATGGTGTGTATAGACAGTATAGACAGTAGTTACATAGGATGGTGTGTATAGACAGTAGTTATATAGGATGGTGTATATAGACAGTAGTTATATAGGATGGTGTGTATAGACAGTAGTTATATAGGATGGTGTGTATAGACAGTATAGACAGTAGTTATATAGGATGGTGTGTATAGACAGTAGTTATATAGGATGGTGTGTATAGACAGTAGTATAGTGTGACAGTAGTTATATAGGATGGTGTATATAGACAGTAGTTATATAGGATGGTGTATATAGACAGTAGTTATATAGGATAGTGTGTATAGACAGTAGTTATATAGGATGGTGTGTATAGACAGTAGTTATATAGGATGGTGTGTATAGACAGTATAGACAGTAGTTATATAGGATGGTGTGTATAGACAGTAGTTTTATAGGATGGTGTGTGTAGACAGTAGTTATATAGGATGGTGTGTATAGACAGTATAGACAGTAGTTATATAGGATGGTGTGTATAGACAGTATAGACAGTAGTTATATAGGATGGTGTGTATAGACAGTAGTTATATAGGATGGTGTGTATAGACAGTATAGACAGTAGTTATATAGGATGGTGTATATAGACAGTAGTTATATAGGATGGTGTATATAGACAGTAGTTATATAGGATGGTGTGTATAGACAGTAGTTTTATAGGATGGTGTGTGTAGACAGTAGTTATATAGGATGGTGTGTATAGACAGTAGTTTTATAGGATGGTGTGTGTAGACAGTAGTTATATAGGATGGTGTGTATAGACAGTATAGACAGTAGTTATATAGGATAGTGTGTATAGACAGTAGTTATATAGGATGGTGTGTATAGACAGTATAGACAGTAGTTATATAGGATGGTGTATATAGACAGTAGTTATATAGGATGGTGTATATAGACAGTAGTTATATAGGATGGTGTGTATAGACAGTAGTTTTATAGGATGGTGTATATAGACAGTAGTTATATAGGATGGTGTGTATAGACAGTAGTTTTATAGGATGGTGTGTGTAGACAGTAGTTATATAGGATGGTGTGTATAGACAGTATAGACAGTAGTTATATAGGATAGTGTGTATAGACAGTAGTTATATAGGATGGTGTGTATAGACAGTAGTTATATAGGATGGTGTGTATAGACAGTAGTTATATAGGATGGTGTGTATAGACAGTAGTTATTTAGGATGGTGTGTCTAGACAGTAGTTATATAGGATGGTGTGTATAGACAGTAGTTATATAGGATGGTGTGTATAGACAGTAGTTAAATAGGATGGTGTGTATAGACAGTAGTTATATAGAATGGTGTGTAGAGACAGTAGTTATATAGGATGGTGTGTATAGACAGTAGTTGTATAGCATGGTGTATATAGACAGTATAGACAGTAGTTAAATGGGATGGTGTGTATAGACAGTAGTTATATAGGATGGTGTGTATAGACAGTAGTTATATAGGATGGAGTGTATAGACAGTAGTTATATAGGATGGTGTGTATAGACAGTTGTTATATAGGATGGTGTGTATAGACAGTATAGACAGTAGTTATATAGGATGGTGTGTATAGACAGTAGTTATATAGGATGGTGTGTATAGACAGTATAGACAGTAGTTATATAGGATGGTGTGTATAGACAGTATAGACAGTAGTTATATAGGATGGTGTGTATAGACAGTAGTTATATAGGATGGTGTGTATAGACAGTAGTTATATAGGATGTTGTGTATAGACAGTAGTTATATAGGATGGTGTGTATAGACAGTATAGACAGTAGTTATATAGGATGGTGTGTATAGACAGTATGGACAGTAGTTATATAGGATGGTGTGTATAGACAGTAGTTATATAGGATGGTGTGTATAGACAGTATAGACAGTAGTTATATAGGATGGTGTGTATAGACAGTAGTTATATAGGATGGTGTGTATAGACAGTATAGACAGTAGTTATATAGGATGGTGTTTATAGACAGTAGTTATATAGGATGGTGTGTATAGACATTAGTTATATAGGATGGTGTGTATAGACAGTAGTTATATAGGATGGTGTGTAGAGACAGTAGTTATATAGGATGGTGTGTATAGACAGTATAGACAGTAGTTATATAGGATGGTGTGTATAGACAGTATAGACAGTAGTTATATAGGATGGTGTGTATAGATAGTAGTTATATAGGATGGTGTGTATAGACAGTATAGACAGTAGTTATATAGGATGGTGTGTATAGACAGTAGTTATATAGGATGGTGTGTATAGACAGTATAGACAGTAGTTATATAGGATGGTGTGTAGAGACAGTAGTTATATAGGATGGTGTGTATAGACAGTAGTTGTATAGGATGGTGTATATAGACAGTAGTTATATAGGATGGTGTGTATAGACAGTAGTTATATAGGATGGTGTGTATAGACAGTAGTTATATAGGATGGTGTGTATAGACAGTATAGACAGTAGTTATATAGGATGGTGTGTATAGACAGTAGTTATATAGGATGGTGTGTATAGACAGTATAGACAGTAGTTATATAGGATGGTGTGTATAGACAGTAGTTATATAGGATGGTGTGTATAGACAGTAGTTCCAAATCAAATCAAATCAAATTTTATTTGTCACATACACATGGTTAGCAGATGTTAATGCGAGTGTAGCGAAATGCTTGTGCTTCTAGTTCCGACAATGCAGTGATAACCAACAAGTAATCTAACTAACAATTCCAAAACTACTGTCTTATACACAGTGTAAGGGGATAAGGAATATGTACATAAGGATATATGAATGAGTGATGGTACAGAGCAGCATACAGTAGATGGTATCGAAAGTACAGTATATACATATGAGATGAGTATGTAGACAAAGTAAACAAAGTGGCATAGTTAAAGTGGCTAGTGACATAAGAATGCAGTCGATGATCTAGAGTACAGTATATACATATGCATATGAGATGAATAGTGTAGGGTAAGTAACATTATATAAGGTAGCATTGTTTAAAGTGGCTAGTGATATATTTACAGCATTTCCCATCAATTCCCATTATTAAAGTGGCTGGAGTTGGGTCAGTGTCAATGACAGTGTGTTGGCAGCAGCCACTCAATGTTAGTGATTGCTGTTTAACAGTCTGATGGCCTTGAGATAGAAGCTGTTTTCAGTCTCTCGGTCCCAGCTTTGATGCACCTGTACTGACCTCGCCTTCTGGATGATAGCGGGGTGAACAGGCAGTGGTTCGGGTGGTTGATGTCCTTGATGATCTTTATGGCCTTCCTGTAACATCGGGTGGTGTAGGTGTCCTGGAGGGCAGGTAGTTTTGCCCCGGTGATGCGTTGTGCAGACCTCACTACCCTCTGGAGAGCCTTACGGTTGAGGGGCGGAGCAGTTGCCGTACCAGGCGGTGATACAGCCCGCCAGGATGCTCTCGATTGTGCATCTGTAGAAGTTTGTGAGTGCTTTTGGTGACAAGCCGAATTTCTTCAGCCTCCTGAGGTTGAAGAGGCGCTGCTGCGCCTTCTTCACGACGCTGTCAGTGTGAGTGGACCAATTCAGTTTGTCTGTGATGTATGCTGAGGAACTTAAAACTTGCTACCCTCTCCACTACTGATCCATCGATGTGGATAGGGGGTATTTTCCCTCTGCTGTTTCCTGAAGTCCACAATCATCTCCTTAGTTTTGTTGACGTTGAGTGTGAGGTTATTTTCCTGACACCACACTCCGAGGGCCCTCACCTCCTCCCTGTAGGCCGTCTCGTCGTTGTTGGTAATCAAGCCTACCACTGTTGTGTCGTCCGCAAACTTGATGATTGAGTTGGAGCGTGCATGGCCACGCAGTCGTGGGTGAACAGGGAGTACAGGAGAGGGCTCAGAACGCACCCTGTGGGGCCCCGTGTTGAGGATCAGCGGGGAGAGATGTTGTTGCCTACCCTCACCACCTGTGGGCGGCCCGTCAGGAAGTCAGTACCCAGTTGCACAGGGCGGGTCGAGACCCAGGGTCTCGAGCTTGATGACGAGCTTGGAGGGTACTATGGTATTGAATGCCGAGCTGTAGTCGATGAACAGCATTCTCACATAGGTATTCCTCTTGTCCAGGTGGGTTAGGGCAGTGTGCAGTGTGGTTGAGATTGCATCGTCTGTGGACCTATTTGGCGGTAAGCAAATTGGAGTGGGTCTAGGGTGTCAGGTAGGGTGGAGGTGATATGGTCCTTGACTAGTCTCTCAAAGCACTTCATGATGACGGAAGTGAGTGCTACGGGCGTGTAGTCGTTAGCTCAGTTACCTTAGCTTTCTTGGAACAGGAACAATGGTGGCCCTCTTGAAGCATGTGGGAACAGCAGACTGGTATAGGGATTGATTGAATATGTCCGTAAACACACCGGCCAGCTGGTCTGCGCATGCTCTGAGGCGCGGCTGGGGATGCCGTCTGGGCCTGCAGCCTTGCGAGGGTTAACACGTTTAAATGTCTTACTCACCTCGGCTGCAGTGAAGGAGAGACCGCATGTTTTCGTTGCAGGCCGTGTCAGTGGCACTGTATTGTCCTCAAAGCGGGCAAAAAGTGATTTAGTCTGCCTGGGAGCAAGACATCCTGGTCCGTGACTGGGCTGGGTTTCTTCTTGTAGTCCGTGATTGACTGTAGACCCTGCCACATGCCTCTTGTGTCTGAGCCATTGAATTGAGATTCCACTTTGTCTCTGTACTGACGCTTAGCTTGTTTAATAGCCTTGCGGAGGGAATAGCTGCATTGTTTATATTCGGACATATTACCAGACACCTTGCCCTGATTAAAAGCAGTGGTTCGCGCTTTCAGTTTCACGCGAATGCTGCCATCAATCCACGGTTTCTGGTTTGGGAATGTTTTATCGTTGCTATGGGAACGACATCTTCGACGCACGTTCTAATGAACTCGCGCACCGAATCAGCGTATTCGTCAATATTTCCATCTGACGCAATACGAAACATGTCCCTGTCCACGTGATGGAAGCAGTCTTGAGTGTGGAGTCAGCTTGGTCTGACCAGCGTTGGACAGACCTCAGCGTGGGAGCCTCTTGTTTTAGTTTCTGCCTGTAGGCAGGGATCAGCAAAATGGAGTCGTGGTCAGCTTTTCCGAAAGGGGGCGGGGCAGGGCCTTATATGCGTCGCGGAAGTTAGAGTAACAATGATCCAAGGTTTTACCACCCTGGTTGCGCAATCGATATGCTGGTAAAATTTAGGGAGTCTTGTTTTCAGATTAGCTTTGTTAAAATCCCCAGCTACAATGAATGCAGCCTCCGGATAAATGGTTTCCAGTTTGCAAAGAGTTAAATAAAGTTCGTTCAGAGCCATCGATGTGTCTGCTTGGGGGGGGATATATACGGCTGTGATTATAATCGAGGAGAATTCTCTTGGAAGATAATGCGGTCTACATTTGATTGTGAGGAATTCTAAATCAGGTGAACAGAAGGATTTGAGTTCCTGTATGTTTCCTTCATCACACCATGTCGTTAGTCATGAGGCATACGCCCCGCCACTCTTCTTACCAGAAAGATGTTTGTTTCTGTCGGCGCGATGCGTGGAGAAACCCGTTGGCTGCACCGCCTCGGATAGCGTCTTCCCAGTAAGCCATGTTTCTGTGAAGCAGAGAACGTTGCCGTCTCTGATGTCCCTCTGGAATGCTACTCTTGCTCGGATTTCGTCAACCTTGTTGTCAAGAGACTGGACATTGGCAAGAAGAATGCTGGGGAGTGGTGCGCGATGTGCCCTTTTTCGGAGTCTGACCAGAACACCGCCTCGTTTCCCTCTTTTTCGGAGTCGTTATAGTTATATAGGATGGTGTGTGTAGACAGTAGTTATATAGGATGGTGTGTATAGACAGTATAGACAGTAGTTATATAGGATGGTGTGTATAGACAGTATAGACAGTAGTTATATAGGATGGTGTGTATAGACAGTAGTTATATAGGATGGTGTGTATAGACAGTATAGACAGTAGTTATATAGGATGGTGTATATAGACAGTAGTTATATAGGATGGTGTATATAGACAGTAGTTATATAGGATAGTGTGTATAGACAGTAGTTATATAGGATGGTGTGTATAGACAGTAGTTATATAGGATGGTGTGTATAGACAGTATAGACAGTAGTTATATAGGATGGTGTGTCTAGACAGTAGTTATATAGGATGGTGTGTATAGACAGTAGTTATATAGGATGGTGTGTATAGACAGTAGTTATATAGGATGGTGTGTATAGACAGTAGTTATATAGGATGGTGTGTATAGACAGTAGTTAAATAGGATGGTGTGTATAGACAGTAGTTATATAGGATGGTGTGTATAGACAGTAGTTATATAGGATGGTGTGTATAGACAGTAGTTATATAGGATGGTGTGTATAGACAGTAGTTATATAGGATGGTGTGTATAGACAGTAGTTATATAGGATGGTGTGTATAGACAGTAGTTATATAGGATG
>NC_088417.1:4668815-4683815 GCF_034236695.1 Oncorhynchus nerka
CTTCATTCAGACAGTAGAGACACAGCCTACGTCTGGACAGCTTCATCACATTCAGACAGTAGAGACCCAGCCTACGTCTGGACAGCTTCATTCAGACAGTAGAGACCCAGCCTACGTCTGGACAGCTTCATCCCATTCAGACAGTAGAGACCCAGCCTACGTCTGGACAGCTTCATCACATTCAGACAGTAGAGACCCAGCCTACGTCTGGATAGCTTCATTCAGACAGTAGAGACCCAGCCTACGTCTGGACAGCTTCATTCAGACAGTAGAGACCCAGCCTACGTCTGGACAGCTTCATTCAGACAGTAGAGACCCAGCCTACGCCTGGATAGCTTCATTCAGACAGTAGAGACCCAGCCTACGTCTGGACAGCTTCATTCAGACAGTAGAGACCCAGCCTACGCCTGGATAGCTTCATTCAGACAGTAGAGACCCAGCCTACGTCTGGATAGCTTCATTCAGACAGTAGAGGCCCAGCCTACGTCTGGATAGCTTCATCACATTCAGACAATAGACAGAGAGAGACAGACAGAGAGAGAGAGAGACAGATATAGAGAGAGACAGAGAGAGAGAGAGTAGGGCTACATGTGTATATCGTAGATCAGCAGTCCTCCATATGTGTGTGTGTGTGTGTGTGTGTGTGTGTGTGTGTGCAGGTGTGTGTGTGTGCAGGTGTGTGTGCAGGTGTGTGTGCGTGTGTGTGTGCGCGTGTGTGTGTGTGTCCTCAGAGTTGAAACATGAAACTGTCCTCAGTTGAAACATGAAACTGTCCTCAGTTGAAACATGAAACTGTCCTCAGTTGAAACATGAAACTGTCCTCAGAGTTGAAACATGAAACTGTCCTCAGAGTTGAAACATGAAACTGTCCTCAGTTGAAACATGAAACTGTCCTCAGTTGAAACATGACTGTCCTCAGTTGAAACATGAAACTGTCCTCAGTTGAAACATGAAACTGTCCTCAGTTGAAACATAAAACTGTCCTCAGTTGAAACATGAAACTGTCCTCAGAGTTGAAACATGAAACTGTCCTCAGTTGAAACATGAAACTGTCCTCAGTTGAAACATGAAACTGTCCTCAGTTGAAACATGAAACTGTCCTCAGTTGAAACATGAAACTGTCCTCAGAGTTGAAACATGAAACTGTCCTCAGAGGAAGGGCCAACACACATCTACACACACACACACACATATGTGTACCCTTTCTCTCACACTCTCTCTCGCTCTCTCACACACACTTATCAAAACGATGACTGACAGTGCAGTGTGTGCCAGGTAACGATGTGAGATCTAATGACCCTCTTTCTCTCCTCCCTTTGTCCCTCCCCTTTCCTCCTCCCCTTCCCCTCCTCCTCCTCTACCTTCCTCTTCCTCTCCTCTTCCAGCCCAGAAGGGTCTACTCCACCTCTCCCCGGACGTCTATCAAGAGATGGAGGCGAGCAGGAAACAGGGGGCCCCCGTTAACTACCTAACCCCCAAACTATCTGACCCCCTGGTCGTCCCTCTGTCCCCTGGACACACCCCCTACTACAGGTAGAATCGCTCTTTCATTCCCAAGTCTATCAAATAGCAATAAGGAGGGCTGAGCTGGGGTTAGTTCCCATGTCTACTAGATACCTAAACAGCTAGAGGAGAACTGAGCTGGGTTAGTTCCCCATGTGTACCAGATACCTAAACATCTAGAGGAGAACTGAGCTGGGGTTAGTTCCCCATGTGTACCAGATACCTAAACATCTAGAGGAGAACTGAGCTGGGGTTAGTTCCCCATGTGTACCAGATACCTAAACATCTAGAGGAGAACTGAGCTGGGGTAGTTCCCCACTGGCAGAATGTGTAATATCTTTATGTCTGAACGAGATGTTTACTAAGTTGTTTACTAAGATGTTTACTAAGATGTTTACTAAGATGTTTACTAAGATGTTTAATAAGATGTTTACTAAGATGTTTACTAAGTTGTTTACTAAGATGTTTAATAAGATGTTTACTAAGATGTTTACTAAGATGTTTACTAAGATGTTTACTAAGATGTTTAATAAGATGTTTACTAAGATGTTTAATAAGATGTTTACTAAGATGTTTACTAAGATGTTTACTAAGATGTTTAATAAAATGTTTACTAAGATGTTTACTAAGATGTTTAATAAGATGTTTACTAAGATGTTTACTAAGACATGTGACCTATTATTGTTCACTGCGTTTCTAAGATCGTTTTCTACCGTTTCTGTTTTACAGCCCCCCCGCGGTTGCCACGGCAGCCATGGCGAGGGAGCTGTTGATGAACGGGTCAGGAGAGGGGAGGTCTGGGGAGAACATAGGACTGAAGGGGAAGAGCTCTGTCCAGCCCTCACAGCAACTAGAGTACCTGGCTCAAATACAAGGCTTCCAGGTAGGGATGCAGTATGACACACTCTGATATAGTAGTAGACCTACACAGTATGTGTACACAAACACACACACACACACACACACACCTAAACCTAAACCTACGCAGACACACTCTGATACAGTAGTAGACTGACACGTGGAAAGTAGAGGGCTGAAGGCCTGGTCCTTATACCCTGTACCGTGTGTGTGTATGTCTATGTTTTCATTCACGTGTGTGTGTGTGTGTGTGTGTGTGTGTGTGTGTGTGTGTGTGTGTGTGTGTGTGTGTGTGTGTGTGTGCCTGTGCCTTAATTTAGGCCCCCATATCTGCCCTGCATACCACAGCCCTATTCCCAGATAGCAGTGCAACAGAGGCTGTTCATTCTACAGTTTAACTCCACATGCTGTCTACCACCCCACATGCCTGCTTCTGGAAGGCTACTTACATATGATTTCAATCACTGGATGACTTGCTGGCTGACTGACTGACTGGATGACTGACTGGATGACTGACTGGTTGACTGACTTGCTGGCTGGCTGACTGACTGGCTGGCTGACTGACTGGTTGGCTGACTGGTTGACTGGCTGGCTGACTGGTTGACTGACTTGCTGGCTGGCTGACTGGTTGACTGGCTGGCTGACTGGCTGGCTGACTGGCTGGCTGGCTGACTGGCTGGCTGACTGGTTGACTGGCTGGCTGACTGACTGGCTGGTGTTTCGGGTCGTTGTCATGCTGGAAGACCTAGCCACGACCCATCTTTAATGCTCTTACTGAGGGAAGGAGGTTGTTGGCCAAGATCTCGCGATACATGGCCCCATCCATCCTCCCCTCAGTACGGTGCAGTCGTCCTGTTTTCTTTGAGACTGTGGTCCCAGATCTCTTCAGGTCATTGACCAGGTCCTGCCGTGTAGTTCCGTGTAGTTCGGGGCTGATTCCTCACCTTGATGAGATCTTGCATGGAGCCTCAGACCTAGGGTGATTGACCGTCATCTGGAACTTCTTCCATTTTCTAATAACAGCTTCTCACCAAGCTGCTTGCCTATTTTCCTGTAGCCCATCCCAGGTGCAGGTCTACAATTTTATCCCTGATGTCCTTACACAGCTGTCTGGTCTTGGCCATTGTGGAGAGGTTGGAGTCTCTTTGATTGAGTGTGTGGACAGGTGTCTTTTATACAGGTAACGAGTTCAAACAGGTGCAGTTAATACAGGTAATGAGTGGAGAACAGGTACAGTTAATACAGGTAACGAGTTCAAACAGGTGCAGTTAATACAGGTAATGAGTGGAGAACAGGAGGGTTTTCTTAAAGAAAAACTAACAGGTCTGTGAGAGCCGGAATGCTTACTGGTTGCTAGGTGATCAAATACTTATGTCATGCAATAAAATGCTAATTCATTACTTAAAAATCATACAATGTGATTTTCTGGATTTTTGTTTTAGATTCCGTCTCTCGCAGTTGAAGTGTACCTATGATTTTTTTTTTAAACTACAGACCTCTACATGCTTTGTAAGTAGGAAAACCTGCAAAATCGGCAGTGTATCAAATACTTGTTCTCCCCCCACTGTATGTCTTCAGCAGTGGAAAAGACGAACGGTTGAGATTGATATCATTTAATTCTGATGATTTTGGATGTCGCATGGTGCATCACAATGTGCTGGTGTTCCTCAGTAACATTAGACCAGATCCCAACCTGCTCTTGGCTCCGTCTTAATGCATCACAGTGTGCTGGTGTTCCTCAGTAACATTAGACCAGATCCCAACCTGCTCTTGGCTCCGTCTTAATGCATCACAATGTGCTGGTGTTCCTCAGTAACATTAGACCAGATCCCAACCTGCTCTGGGCTCCGTCTTAATGCATCACAGTGTGCTGGTGTTCCTCAGTAACATTAGACCAGATCCCAACCTGCTCTTGGCTCCGTCTTAA
Organism: Oncorhynchus nerka; assembly: GCF_034236695.1. Classification (NCBI taxonomy): domain Eukaryota; kingdom Metazoa; phylum Chordata; class Actinopteri; order Salmoniformes; family Salmonidae; genus Oncorhynchus; species Oncorhynchus nerka. The sequence continues at coordinate 4,673,104 of NC_088417.1, forward strand.
TGCATCACAGTGTGCTGGTGTTCCTCAGTAACATTAGACCAGATCCCAACCTGCTCTTGGCTCCGTCTTAATGCATCACAGTGTGCTGGTGTTCCTCAGTAACATTAGACCAGATCCCAACCTGCTCTTGGCTCCGTCTTAATGCATCACAATGTGCTGGTGTTCCTCAGTAACATTAGACCAGATCCCAACCTGCTCTGGGCTCCGTCTTAATGAATCACAATGTGCTGGTGTTCCTCAGTAACATTAGACCAGATCCCAACCTGCTCTGGGCTCCGTCTTAATGCATCACAGTGTGCTGGTGTTCCTCAGTAACATTAGACCAGATCCCAACCTGCTCTGGGCTCCGTCTTAATGCATCACAGTGTGCTGGTGTTCCTCAGTAACATTAGACCAGATCCCAACCTGCTCTTGGCTCCGTCTTAATGCATCACAGTGTGCTGGTGTTCCTCAGTAACATTAGACCAGATCCCAACCTGCTCTGGGCTCCGTCTTAATGCATCACAATGTGCTGGTGTTCCTCAGTAACATTAGACCAGATCCCAACCTGCTCTGGGCTCCGTCTTAATGCATCACAGTGTGCTGGTGTTCCTCAGTAACATTAGACCAGATCCCAACCTGCTCTGGGCTCCGTCTTAATGCATCACAGTGTGCTGGTGTTCCTCAGTAACATTAGACCAGATCCCAACCTGCTCTGGGCTCCGTCTTAATGCACCACAGTGTGCTGGTGTTCCTCAGTAACATTAGACCAGATCCCAACCTGCTCTGGGCTCCGTCTTAATGCACCACAATGTGCTGGTATTCCTCAGTAACATTAGACCAGATCCCAACCTGCTCTGGGCTCCGTCTTAATGCATCACAATGTGCTGGTGTTCCTCAGTAACATTAGACCAGATCCCAACCTGCTCTGGGCTCCGTCTTAATGCATCACAGTGTGCTGGTGTTCCTCAGTAACATTAGACCAGATCCCAACCTGCTCTGGGCTCCGTCTTAATGCATCACAATGTGCTGGTGTTCCTCAGTAACATCAGACCAGATCCCAACCTGCTCTGGGCTCCGTCTTAATGCATCACAGTGTGCTGGTGTTCCTCAGTAACATTAGACCAGATCCCAACCTGCTCTGGGCTCCGTCTTAATGCATCACAGTGTGCTGGTGTTCCTCAGTAACATTAGACCAGATCCCAACCTGCTCTGGGCTCCGTCTTAATGCACCACAATGTGCTGGTGTTCCTCAGTAACATTAGACCAGATCCCAACCTGCTCTGGGCTCCAGACAAAACACTTCGTTGTTGTTCTTAGCTCTCTCAGCCTTCCTGTGTAACCTGAGAGACCCGGACAAGCCCCAACACACACATCAGGTTCTGCTTAGAGAGAGTGGGTGGGTGTGTGGGTGTGGGTGTGTGTGTTTGGTTTTACAAGGAAAATTCAGGCAGGGAAATTAGGGGTTGGGGTTAAAGTTAGGTTTAGGGTTAATGTTAGGTTTAGGGTTCAGGTTAGGTTTAGGGTTCAGGTTAGGTTTAGGTTCAGGTTAGGTTTAGGGTTCAGGTTAGGTTTAGGGTCCAGGTTAGGTTTAGGTTTAATGTTAGGTTTCAGGTTAGGGTTAGGGTTAATGTTAGGTTTCAGGTTAGGGTTAGGGTTAATGTTAGGTTTCAGGTTAGGGTTAGGGTTAATGTTAGGTTTAGGGTTAATGTTAGGTTTAGGGTTCAGGTTAGGGTTAGGGTTAAAGTTAGGTTTAGGGTTAATGTTAGGTTTAGGGTTAAAGTTAGGTTTAGGGTTAATGTTAGGTTTAGGGTCCAGGTTAGGTTTAGGTTTCAGGTTAGGGTTAGGGTTAATGTTAGGTTTCAGGTTAGGGTTAGGGTTAATGTTAGGTTTCAGGTTAGGGTTAGGGTTAATGTTAGGGTTCAGGTTAGGTTTAGGGTTCGTGTTAGGTTTAGGGTTCAGGTTAGGGTTAATGTTAGGTTTAGGGTTCAGGTTAGGTTCAGGTTAGGTTTAGGGTTAATGTTAGGTTTAGGGTTAATGTTAGGTTTAGGGTTAATGTTAGGTTTAGGTTTCAGGTTAGGGTTAATGTTAGGTTTCAGGTTAGGGTTAGGGTTAATGTTAGGTTTCAGGTTAGGGTTAGGGTTAATGTTAGGTTTCAGGTTAGGGTTAGGGTTAATGTTAGGTTTCAGGTTAGGGTTCGTGTTAGGTTTAAGGTTTGGGTTAAGGCTATGTTTAAGGTTAGGATTAACGTTAGGTTTAGGGTTAAGGTTATGTTTAAGGCTAGGGTTACGGTTAGGTTTAAGGTTAGGTTTAGGGTTAAGGTTATGTTTAAGGCTAGGGTTACGGTTAGGTTTAAGGTTAGGTTTAGGGTTAAGGTTATGCTTAAGGTTAGGTTTAGGGTTAAGGTTATGCTTAAGGTTAGGTTTTGGGTTACATTTTTTGATCCCCCTCAAGGATAGTAAAACAAAATTAGATTGTAACTGAGATGACAGACTGTATGTCTCATTGAGTGGATGCTTCATATTATTGACAGTTTGTAAGGGAGATTATATCAGATGTCTACGTTAGGCAGATTGTTTGGGTTTATTCAATGTAAGGTATATGTTATATTAGATGTAAGGTATATGTTATATTAGATGTAAGGTATATGTTATATCAGATGTAAGGTATATGTTATATTAGATGTAAGGTATATGTTATATTAGATGTAAGGTATATGTTATATCAGATGTAAGGTATATGTTATATTAGATGTAAGGTATATGTTATATTAGATGTAAGGTATATGTTATATCAGATGTAAGGTATATGTTATATTAGATGTAAGGTATATGTTATATCAGATGTAAGGTATATGTTATATCAGATGTAAGGTATATGTTATATCAGATGTAAGGTATATGTTATATCAGATGTAAGGTATATGTTATATCAGATGTAAGGTATATGTTATATCAGATGTAAGGTATATGTTATATCAGATGTAAGGTATATGTTATATCAGATGTAAGGTATATGTTATATCAGATGTAAGGTATATGTTATATTAGATGTAAGGTATATGTTATATCAGATGTAAGGTATATGTTATATTAGATGTAAGGTATATGTTATATTAGATGTAAGGTATATGTTATATCAGATGTAAGGTATATGTTATATTAGATGTAAGGTATATGTTATATCAGATGTAAGGTATATGTTATATCAGATGTAAGGTATATGTTATATCAGATGTAAGGTATATGTTATATCAGATGTAAGGTATATGTTATATCAGATGTAAGGTATATGTTATATCAGATGTAAGGTATATGTTATATCAGATGTAAGGTATATGTTATATTAGATGTAAGGTATATGTTATATCAGATGTAAGGTATATGTTATATCAGATGTAAGGTATATGTTATATTAGATGTAAGGTATATGTTATATCAGATGTAAGGTATATGTTATATCAGATGTAAGGTATATGTTATATCAGATGTCTACATTAGGCAGATTGTTCAGGTTTATTCAATGTAAGGTGTATGTTTCCGGCCACAGTGTTTTAGTGTGCTTCTTTTAGATTTCCTAAAACATGCACTTGTCTCATTTTACCGTTTAGAATTAGTCAGAATGCCAGGTGTTCTAACTTCATACCACTCAATTGACCTTCTAAACAGAACACACTCAATCACATTTACCTTCTAAACAGAACACACTCAATCACATTTACCTTCTAAACAGAACACACTCAATCACATGTACCTTCTAAACAGAACACACTCAATCACATTTACCTTCTAAACAGAACACACTCAATAACATTTACCTTCTAAACAGAACACACTCAATGACATTTACCTTCTAAACAGAACACACTCAATCACATGTACCTTCTAAACAGAACACACTCAATCACATTTACCTTCTAAACAGAACACACTCAATGACATTTACCTTCTAAACAGAACACACTCAATGACATTTAGCTTCTAAACAGAACACACTCAATGACATTTACCTTCTAAACAGAACACACTCAATGACATTTACCTCCTAAACAGAACACACTCAATGACATTTAGCTTCTAAACAGAACACACTCAATCACATTTACCTTCTAAACAGAACACACTCAGTGACATTTACCTCCTAAACAGAACACACACACACACACACACACACACACACACATATTGGATGCTGACACGAGGCAGTGTGTGTGTGTGTGCTGTTATTTCTGCTGTGTGTGTATCTGATATGGTTGGTATCTGTTAGAAGTTGGGCAGGATTCTAGGAATGCTGGAGTAATGCAGAACACATGAAGGACACACACACACACACACACACACATATGGAGGACTGCTGATCTACGATATAGACATGTAGCCCTACTCTCTCTCTCTCTGTCTCTCTCTCTGTCTCTCTCTATATCTGTCTCTCTCTCTCTCTCTCTCTCTGTCTCTCTCTCTCTGTCTCTCTCTATATCTGTCTCTCTCTCTCTGTCTGTCTCTCTGTCTATCTCTCTCTCTCTGTCTGTCTCTCTGTCTATCTCTCTCTCTATCTCTGTCTATCTCTCTCTCTGTCTCTCTCTATGTCTCTCTGTCTATCTCTCTCTGTCTTTCTCTCTCTCAATTCAATTCATTTCAATTCAAGGGCTTTATTGGCATGGGAAACATGTGTTAACATTGCCAAAGCAAGTGAGGTAGACGACATACAAAGTGAATATATAAAGTGAAAAACAACCAAAATTAACAGTAAACATTACACATACAGAAGTTTCAAAACAGTAAAGACATTACAAATGTCATATTATATATATATATATATATATACAATGTACAAATAGTTAAAGGACACAAGATAAAATAAATAAGCGTAAATATCTCTCTCTCTCTGTCTTTCTCTCCCTCTCTCTCTCTCTCTCTCTCTGTCTCTCTCTCTCCCTCTCTCTCTCTCTCTCTCTCTCTGTCTCTCTCTCCCTCTCCCTCTCTCTCTCCCTCTCTCTCTCCCTCTCTCTCTCCCTCTCTCTTTCCCTCTCTCTTTCCCTCTCTCACACTCTCCCCACCGAAATGTTGCTACTACCGGTATGTGTGTCTTAGATTGGAAGGAAAATGTTATCCGGTGATGTGTGTGACCTTTCCTTGAATCAAATGCTGCTGTGTAGATGAACTACTTTAGAATTCATCCGGCAGCTGTGTTCTTTCTTGTGTCAAATCAAAGTTTATTGGTCGCGTTCACAGATTTGCAGATGTTATCGCAATTACACACATTATCCAGAAAAATATCATAACGAGCAGAGGACCGGAATATAAATATACGCTGAACAAAAAAAATATAAACACAACGTTGGTCCCATGTTTCATGAGCTGAAATAAAAGATCCCAGACATTTTCCAGACAAATCTGATGGCCGAATGGTAAAGAACATCTAGCCGCTCGAGAGCACCCTCACCCGCCAATCTATAACATTTCCTTTTTATGAACAAAAAGGTTATTTCTATCAAATTATTTCTCACATCCCTGTTAGTGAGCATTTCTTCTTTGTCAAGATAATTCATCCGCCTGACAGGTGTGGCGTATCAAGAAGCTGATTAAACAACATGATCATTACACAGGTGCACCTTGTGCTGGGGGCAGTAAAAGACCACTCCAAAATGTGCAGGTTTGTCACACAATACAATACCACAGATGTCTCAAGTTTTGAGGGAGCGTGCAATTGGCATGCTGACTGCAGGAATGTCCACCAGAGTTGTTGCCAGAGAATTTCATTTTCAGCCCAGAACCTCCACATCCGTCTCCTTTACCTGCGGGATCGTCTGAGTCCAGCCACCATATTTCTGTCTGTAATAAAGGCTTTTTCTGTGGAGGAAAACAAATTCTGATTGGCTGGGCCTGGCTCCCCTGTGGCTGGGCCTGGCTCCCCTGTGGCTGGGCCTGGCTCCCCTGTGGCTGGGCCTGGCTCCCCAGTGGCTGGGCCTGGCTCCCCAGTGGCTGGGTCTGGCTCCCCAGTGGCTGGGCCTGGCTCCCCAGTGGCTGGGCCTGGCTCCCCAGTGGCTGGGCCTGGCTCCCCAGTGGCTGGGTCTGGCTCCCCAGTGGCTGGGCCTGGCTCCCCAGTGGCTTGGCCTGGCTCCCCAGTGGCTGGGTCTGGCTCCCCAGTGGCTGGGCCTGGCTCCCCTGTGGCTGGGCCTGGCTCCCCAGTGGCTGGTCCTGGCTCCCTAGTGGCTGGGCCTGGCTCCCCAGTGGCTGGGCCTGACCTGACTCCCCAGTGGCTGGGCCTGGCTCCCCTGTGGCTGGGCCTGGCTCCCCAGTGGGTGGGCCTGGCTCCCCAGTGGCTGGGCCTGGCTCCCCAGTGGGTGGGCCTGGCTCCCCAGTGGCTGGGCCTGGCTCCCCAGTGGCTGGGCCTGGCTCCCCAGTGGCTGGGCCTGGCTCCCCAGTGGCTGGGTCTGGCTCCCCAGTGGGTGGGCCTATGCCCTCCCAGGCCCACCCATGGCTGCGCCCCTGTCCAGTCTTGAGAAATATTTTAATTGACTGATTTCCCTGTATGCCTTAATTCAGTAATATTTTTGAAATTGTTGGATTTCTATGTTTGTTCAGTATACAACAAAGTTCTGTAGATGAGCTCTCGACTGGCGCAGCGGTGTAACGCACTGTATCTCAGTGCAAGATGTATTACTACAGTCCCCGGTTCGAATCCAGGCTGTATCACATCCGGCTGTGATTGGGAGTCCCCATAGGACGGTGCACAATTGGCCCTGGCGTCGTGCGGGGTTTGGCCGGGGAGGGTAGGGCCGTTATGATAAATAATAATTTGTTCTTGACTGACTTGGCTAGTTAAATAAAGGTTCAATGAAATAAACAATGTGTTTTTAGCTTTGTCTTCATGGGGTATTTGATTTAGAATAAATAATAATAATAATAATAAGTAATGTAATAAAATGTGTTGAAAGTCTGAGTACTTACTGAAGGCACTGTGCTGTATGGAGTCCTGAATAAGGCTGTAATGTAATAAAATGTGTTGAAAGTCTGAGTACTTACTGAAGGCACTGTGCTGTATGGAGTCCTGAATAAGGCTGTAATGTAATAAAATGTGTTGAAAGTCCTTACTGAAGGCACTGTACTGTATGGAGTCCTGTGAAGTCATGTCAACCTTGACCTGCGGTAATCAGCTGCCTTTTCAATTTAATTTAATAAGAGACTTTTTATTTTATTTATTTATTTATTTTACCTTTATTTAACTAGGCTAGTCAGTTAAGAACAAATTCTTATTTACAATGACGGCCCTACCAAAAGGCAAAAGGCCTCCTGCGGAGACTGCGATTAAAGATGTAGGACAAAACACACATCATGACAAGAGAGACACCACAACACTACATAAAGGGAGACCTAAGACAACAACACAGCATGGTAGCAACACAACCTGACAACAGTATGGTAGCAACACATGACAACACAGCATGGTAGCAACACAACATGACAACACAGCATGGTAGCAACACAACATGACAACACAGCATGGTAGCAACACAACATGACAACACAGTATGGTAGCAACACAACATGACAACACAGCATGGTAGCAACACAGCATGACAACACAGTATGGTAGCAACACAACATGACAACACAGTATGGTAGCAACACAACATGACAACACAGCATGGTAGCAACACAGCATGACAACACAGCATGGTAGCAACACAACATGACAACATAGTATGGTAGCAACACAACATGACAACACAGTATGGTAGCAACACAACATGACAACACAGCATGGTAGCAACATGACAACACAGCATGGTAGCAACACAACATGACAACACAGCATGGTAGCAACACAACATGACAACACAGCATGGTAGCAACAAAGCATGACAACACAGCATGGTAGCAAGACAACATGACAACACAGTATGGTAGCAACACAACATGACAACACAGCATGGTAGCAACACAGCATGACAACACAGTATGGTAGCAACACAACATGACAACACAGCATGGTAGCAACACAACATGACAACACAGCATGGTAGCAACACAACATGACAACACAGCATGGTAGCAACACAACATGACAACACAGCATGGTAGCAACACAGCATGGTAGCAACACAACATGACAACACAGCATGGTAGCAACACAACATGACAACACAGCATGGTAGCAACACAACATGACAACACAGTATGGTAGCAACACAACCTGACAACAACATGGTAGCAATACAACTTGACAACACAGCATGGTAGCAACACATGACAACATAGTATGGTAGCAACACAACCTGACAACAACATGGTAGCAATACAACATGACAACACAGCATGGTAGCAATACAACATGACAACACAGCATGGTAGCAACACAACATGACAACACAGTATGGTAGCAACACAACATGACAACACAGCATGGTAGCAACACAACATGACAACACAGCATGGTAGCAACACAACATGACAACACAGCATGGTAGCAACACAACATGACAACACAGCATGGAAGCAACACATGACAACACAGCATGGTAGCAACACAACATGACAACACAGTATGGTAGCAACACAACATGACAACACAGCATGGTAGCAACACAACATGACAACACAGTATGGTAGCAACACAACATGACAACACAGCATGGTAGCAACACAACATGACAACACAGTATGGTAGCAACACAACATGACAACACAGTATGGTAGCAACACAACATGACAACACAGCATGGTAGCAACACAACATGACAACACAGTATGGTAGCAACACAACATGACAACACAGCATGGTAGCAACACAACATGACAACACAGTATGGTAGCAACACAACATGACAACACAGCATGGTAGCAACACAACATGGTAGCAACACAGTATGGTAGCAACACAACATGACACCACAGTATGGTAGCAACACAACATGACAACATAGTATGGTAGCAACACAACATGACAACACAGTATGGTAGCAACACAACATGACAACATAGTATAGCAGCACAAAACATGGTACAAACATTATTGGGCACAGATAACAGCACAAAGGGCAAGAATGTAGAGACAACAATGCCTCATGCAAAGCAGCCACAACTGTCAGTAAGAGAGTCCATAATTGAGTGTTTGAATGAAGAGATGGAGATAAAACTGTCCAGTTTGAGTGTTTGTTGCAGCTTGTTCCAGTCGCTAGCTGCAGCGAACTGAAAAGACGAGCGACCCGGGGATGTGTGTGCTTTGGGGACCTTTAACAGAATGTGACTGGCAGAACAGGTGTTGTAGGTGGAGGATGAGGGCTGCAGTAGATATCTCAGATCGGGGGGAGTGAGGCCTAAGAGCGTTTTATAAATAAGCATCAACCAGTGGGTCTTGTGATGGGTATACAGAGATGACCAGTTTACAGAGGAGTATAGAGTGCAGTGATGTGTCCTATAAGGAGCATTGGTGGTAAATCTGATGGTGGAATGGTAAAGAACATCTAGCCACTCGAGAACACCCTTACCTGCTGTTCTATAAATTACGTCTCGACTCTTGATCAGGGCCCGCAAGGAAAGGGTGCATTGTGGGTCTCAGGCTATGATCACCATACTGTAGCAGTCTGTCATCATGCTATCCTTTCATACCGGGTACCATCACATAACTACCCTATTAATAATAACAGGGCTCACACACACACACACACACAGTAGTCCCTGCCCTTCTAATATCCTGTGGGAAACAGAGTGGGGAAAGGCCGAGATGAAATCAGGGGCTGATGAAAGCTTGATCAACAAGACGTTTATTAAAACAAGTTAATCTAAAGTTGAAACAGAATTCTCTAAATTCCCCAGAGTGTAATTCGTAACGGATGGAAGGCTGGTCATTGATATAGACCTCACCTGGAGGCTGTGTCATTGATATAGAACTCACCTGGAGGCTGTGTCATTGATATAGACCTCACCTGGAGGCTGTGTCATTGTAATAGACCTCACCTGGAGGCTGTGTCATTGATATAGAACTCACCTGGAGGCTGTGTCATTTATATAGAACTCACCTGGAGGCTGTGTCATTTATATAGAACTCACCTGGAGGCTGTGTCATTGATATAGAACTCACCTGGCTGGAAGACTGTGTCATTGATATAGACCTCACCTGGAGGCTGTGTCATTGATATAGAACTCACCTGGAGGCTGTGTCATTGATATAGACCTCACCTGGAGGCTGTGTCATTTATATAGAACTCACCTGGAGGCTGTGTCATTGATATAGAACTCACCTGGAGGCTGTGTCATTTATATAGAACTCACCTGGCTGGAAGACTGTGTCATTGATATAGACCTCACCTGGAGGCTGTGTCATTGATATAGAACTCACCTGGAGGCTGTGTCATTGATATAGAACTCACCTGGAGGCTGTGTCATTTATATAGAACTCACCTGGAGGCTGTGTCATTGATATAGAACTCACCTGGCTGGAAGACTGTGTCATTGATATAGACCTCACCTGGAGGCTGTGTCATTGATATAGAACTCACCTGGAGGCTGTGTCATTGATATAGACCTCACCTGGAGGCTGTGTCATTTATATAGAACTCACCTGGAGGCTGTGTCATTGATATAGAACTCACCTGGAGGCTGTGTCATTTATATAGAACTCACCTGGCTGGAAGACTGTGTCATTGATATAGACCTCACCTGGAGGCTGTGTCATTGATATAGAACTCACCTGGAGGCTGTGTCATTGATATAGAACTCACCTGGAGGCTG